>NC_134031.1:14583306-14748306 GCF_964204645.1 Tubulanus polymorphus | reverse complement strand
GGCGGGCGAGGAATATGGACATATGGACTACTACGGTCAATGCGAGGCTGAAGCCAGTGATCGGAAGTAATCTCTGGCAGGCGGGGATGCACCAGCGGGTACACGTAACCCGTCTAATAAGCGTATAATGATCGCGCATTAATTATTGAAGCGATCTCCAGTTCAATGCGGTGTTTGTAACGAAGTCGATTATTCACTGATTAGCTTCTATTCAAGGACGCTCTCGCAAACCTCACATTCCACATACTGCGTATTCAAATCTCACAATATTCGCGAGATCTCAATCTCAATTGTATTTGAGATGTTTAATGATGATTCATTGAATCTGTGCTTTCACATACAGTTTCGCTATAATTCAATAGATTCTCAGTCGATCAGTGCAGATTAACGGCGGTAAGTGGCTTTCAATTCGAACTAATCATTCCAAGCATCATAGGTTCGATTCCTCGTTAAGAGAGGATGGATGGACCTACGAGATGTTGGACCTGTTTCGAATTTTTGTCGAGTGAAGTTGTTGTCGGACCCTACATGATGAAACATTTTTCCTATCTGTCAATGACCGATTTGATTGTGGAATAACAAAAAGTAGCTAGAAATAGATCTGGTGTCTGGTGGTACAGGCGGCGGCGGGTGAGGATGTTGTATCAATGTTTATCAGTATCAAACAGTCAAATACACAGAGGTGTGATTAATATCGGCTCCGATAGACACACATTACATAGTTTCATCAGTCTTATCACGAGTTAGCCATCTATCTGACTGACTGACTGATGGGGGAGATGAGAGAAGAAAGAGAGGTATTAAGCATGAGTCACCACACCTGACTGGCCACCGGTCGGCACACCTGACTAGTCACCAGTCACCAGTCACCACACCTGAATGGTTATCGAACACTAGATCTAACTGGTCACCAGTCACCACGCCCGGCCAGTTACCAGTCACCACAGCTGACTCGTCACCTGTTACCACACGAGTCACCCGTCACTACACGATTGGTCATCAGTCACCACGCCCGGCCAGTTACCAGTCACCACAGCTGACTCGTCACCTGTTACCACACGAGTCACCCGTCACTACACGATTGGTCATCAGTCACCACAACTGACTGTTCATCAGTTACCACACCTGACTGGTCAATTAACGGTCAACAGACTAACCAGAAAAACTAATCGATCAAACACGATCAATCACTTCTGATGTGTGATCTACTAGTCAGCATGCTCGGCTGTAGGTCGCAGCTTCAAGTCCTGCTAGGATCAGGCTTTCCATATTTTGATTCTTATAATTCACAAGTTTAGAATTTTCTTTTTCTTTGTTTTCGAATTGTGAATGGAATAGTCATTTTAATGGAGAGGGGTGGAGAGAGAAGAGAGGGGACAGACAGAGAAGGGCGGGGAGAGAAAGTTTCTTTAATTCTGCTCCTTTACTGATCACTTATTAAAGGTGAGAATTATTGTATTACATTTATCATGGGACGTGTAAACCGTTGCAGTTGCTTATTAAATGAAAGCGAGATATAGAGAGTGAGAGAGAGAGGGTAAGAGGAGAGACAGAGTAAGTGGATAGAGAGGAGCGAGAGTAAGAGGAGAGAGAGAGGAGCGAGAGTAAGAGTAGAGAGAGAACAAGAACGAGAAGAGGGAAAGCCTTTGTTTGGTTGACGTTTTTATTAAAGCCTTTGCAATTAATGAAAAACACACTTCAAACCAGACGGATATTGGCACTTGTCCGAGATAACCACAGTCAGTGCAATCGAATACGCGCTCGCTGACTCCCCTTCTCAATTTTAAACAAAAAAAAAACACATCACGAATCTCAAAAACATTCCGAATTTACAATTTCAGATATTTCGTTCCGAGCCGAATGGTTTTGATTGCCTCTCCGCTCAAAACGTTAGCGATTTCATTTCTGTATTATTCCCCACAGCTTCGACGAGTGTTTCCCAGCGCTAGACCGAACTACGACCGAGCTCTGATAGTACCACCGCAAATTGATATAAATGTGACGCCGTTTTTTTTTAAATCCCGAACTAATTAAGATTCTTTAAATATTCTAGCGACGGCGTCTTGGTTTAAAGTAGTTTGTTTTCACTATTACCCGAGACGATAGCGCGGCGCTGTTGTCTTGGAAACTAAGTAGTTGGTAAACAATTTTAACAGCAATAGAATATGAAGTATCTGGAACTCTTTTTCTCTCTCTTTCTCTCTAAACCTCGGGGAGATGAGGGGTTGGGGTAAGTGTGCGTGTTGTGTTTGTTTGGTACTCAAAAGAGCCACATTCCTTGTCCTTATTCTTTTTTCCATTTGTTAATATTATTATTTTGATTATGATAATGATAATTATGATAACTAAAATCAGAACATTCCAATAACATTTGTTTTCATTATAATTATCATTATCATAATCAATAATATATGTTACTAAAAGTCATCTCATTGTAGGGCACTCCTCCTGTACAGCCTTTAGGCGTGTCCTTCACTTCCGATCTACTAACGTAATCTTTGTAATAATTGTTATTTGATTGAAGTGAAAATAAATCTATTCATTCATTCACTTTTTCTAATTATGAATTTCGTTGCGGTGGAATATCTTGATGTTTAGTTTTGTAGCCGAATTACGGGGAAAATTAATTCCATTTTTTTCAATATGAATAAGATGATTTCAAAAGCTGTAGATTGTCTGTATTTTCTTTTATCGCAATCAATAAAACATTTATATTCTCTAAAGGAAAATCATCAATACACCCGAACACTTTACTATACTAATCCTGGAGGCACTTATATTCACACCAGAGGGTACTAAAAATATAAACAAGGGGGTACTTATATACAAACTAAGGGGTATTTTCATATACGATTGGGGTACTTAAACACAAAATAAGTGGTACATAGGGGATACTTATATATGAACTAGGGGGGGGGGGGGTTCTTATATACAAACTTGGGGTACTATCATGCAAACTTGGGGGTACTCGAATACTAAGTAGGGGGAACATATACAAACTAGGGGGTACATATATACAAACTAAGGGGTATCTTGAATGAATTAAGGCAGGCAAGGGGGCACTTATTTACAAACTAGGGCATACTTATATACTTACATACCAACGGGGTATCTAAATACAAAGTAAGGGGTATTTTAAGCAAATTAGGGCGTATCAACATACAAACAAGGGGCACTTATAGGCTACAGACTAGGGGATACTTATATACAAACTAGGGGGTACCTAAATACAAGCTACGGGGTATTTTAAACAAATTAGGGGGTATCAATATACAAGCAAGGGGGCACTTATAAACAAACTAGGGGGCACTTGTATACGAACTAAGGGGCACTTGTATACAAACTAAGGAGTACCTATATAAAATCTAGAAATGTTTTATCAATGTTTATCTGCTATTTTTTCATTGTCTAATTGAAATTTTCCTGAGTTGCTGTATCAAGTGGTACTGCTGATCCTGCGAGATGCTGTTGTCACGATCTATAGGAAAACGATCATTATTAATCAGCGTCCGCGGAGACCACTAGAAAAATACTGATATTCTGATCTTTGAT
Organism: Tubulanus polymorphus; assembly: GCF_964204645.1. Classification (NCBI taxonomy): domain Eukaryota; kingdom Metazoa; phylum Nemertea; class Palaeonemertea; order Tubulaniformes; family Tubulanidae; genus Tubulanus; species Tubulanus polymorphus. The sequence continues at coordinate 14,744,754 of NC_134031.1, read as the reverse complement.
CGCCACGAATCAAATAACTCTCATCCGTCTACTGCACAAACAAGACGCAAATAAATAAATGACGCTATTATAACTGACTGACTGGACACTGACAATCAATCAATCAATCAATCAAATCGATCAATCGAATCGATCAGTAAGATGAAGAGAGAGGGGAAGAGAGAGTTGAGGAGAGAGGAGAGCCAGGGAGAGATCATCTGAGTAAATCAATACCTTCTTTGTCTGCCTCTAGCTTCTATATCACCCCCTCTCTCTCCGCTCTCCCCTTCTCTCCTCTCTCATACACCCTTCTCTCCTCTCTCTCTCTCTCTCTCTCTCTCTCTCTCTCTCTCTCTCTCTCTCTCTCTCTCTCTCTCTCTCTCCCTCCCTCCCTCCCTCCCTCCCTCCCTCCCTCCCTCCCTCCCTCCCTCCCTCCCTCCCTCTCTCTCTCTCTCTCTCTCTCTCTCTTCTCTCTCTCTCTCCTCTCTGTCCCACAGATTCCTTACAGATATTGTCTGATGAAGGACTCGTAGCAATCAAAACGCACATTCAATCTACAGACAGTCTGTTTACTCCACTATACAGTAAGACAAACATCGACACAGCCTCCGCGACCACCACCGCGCTACATTACTGTTTATTCTACCACAGAAAAGATTCCTCTAGCAAAAAACTGTTTTATTTGACTCTTCCAATATTACACTAGACTCTGATTGCATCTGATCGCATCGCGACGGATAACATTTGGTCAATATTGATCAGATTTTCTAAGGGTGCTTCCTTCGTTAAGGGCTTCTTGCCCCGTAGTGAATAGCAGCGGTTACAGGCCCGCAGCCGGCCATGTCTTGGGGGGGGGTCAATTTTCCAGACAGTGGAGAAGCAACGTTCATTTTTCCCCTACAATTTGGCCTCACATCTAATAGGTTTGTAAGCATGTGCATATTCTAGAAAAATGTTACCAACGATTGAATCTTGCTCAGATTTTCTTTAAGGCCGGCATCTGGGCGGACCTCTTTCAATGAGCTGGGAGGGTAATTTTACTGCCCAAGTCTTCCTCTCTTCTCTGCCGTACTCAAGATCGGAATCAAGTTGTTTGGCGTCGACCTTTCTCAACTCAACAACTCGAATCAGTAGCTCTAGTATTCGATATATTTGTGAGTGAAATTCATGTTTTTGATCAGTTATTAATGGAACGAATATGAAACAGATTGTGACAGTCTGTATATTGAACATGAGATCGGAATGATATTAAAAACCTCTCACTGCAGCTCCCCATCAGCCCCCCTGCGGCGCGTACACATTGAAATACAAATTCATCCGTCAAAATATGTACAATAAATTTGACATGTCTCCAATCGTGGTTTGTATAGAGTTTATTGGCAATTTTCCGTTACACCAATAATGTGGTGGTTGCATTCTCCGCTCACGGAGGTGCGGCCGTCCGGGGTAACATTCCACTCACAGTGCGGTCCGGAGCTACTATATATGACTTATCACTTTCATAAACACATATAAACCATTTATCAATTCCCGTCATAGATTATCGGATTATTGGATTATCGGATTTTAATCACACATGCCGATGACGTCACATTAATCTGTATATTATATATAGTATAAACTGTTACCCCCAGTAACTGAAGCGGATTAAATTCGAACCCCGGGGATAATCTAGTTCTTCAAATATGATACTCTATATATTCTGTCTGTCTGAAGGTCAAATCCGACTGTGGCACGTGATGGAGAGGCGACATGTCTGAAATTGTTTCCCGGTGGGAACGACCGTGGCCTAATGTGTAAGACTATCAGCAGGTGAGGTCTAGTAGTAGGCAGTAGCAGGTGAGGTACGGTGACTGGTAAATGACCGCCGAGCCTGTGAGTGGCTATGAGTGGATGATTCGTCATAACACAATCCAATCACATTCATCAATTCACTCAATTGTAGCGATCGACTGACTGAGCGCCGATTGTAGCTAACATTGTGTCGTCATCCTATTTTACGCAATCTAATTTTCTGTCTCTCCTTCAGGGCTCAACAGCGTGCGCACAGACTACAAACACTGAATCAGTCGGCTTCATCGCTCACTCAGTGGTAGCTGAGCGGAGAGGAGAAGAGAGGGTGAGAGTTGAGAGGGAGAAAGGGTTGGAGAAAGAGAGGAGAATGAGGAGAGAGCGACTAAGAGGAGAGAAGAGAGGGAAAGAAGAGATAGGGGAGAGAGAGAGGGAGAGGAGAGATGAGAGGGAAAGAAAATGGAGGGGGAGGGAGAGTGGAGAGAGGATAGAGTGGGAGAGAAGAGTGGATAAGAGGGGGGAGAGAGAGGGAGAGGAGAGCGAGAGGAAGAGGCGAGGAGAGGGGGGAAAGAGGGAGAGGAGAGGGTGGGGAGGAAAAAGAGAGGAGAGAGTGGGAGAGGGAAGAGAATGGGGCAATGGAGAAGTAGAGGGATGAGATGAGGTGAGATATGGAAGCCAACCTCTAGAGGAGCCCACCTCTCGGAGCCACGCGAGAAAGATAATTCCAAACACGAGCTACTCAAGACATCATCTGCCACTAAACCGGAAATGCTATGACGTCAATCGCATCTCGCGTGCATGCAACGTTGTAACGTTGTTTTAAGATTTTAAGTTCACGCGAGATGAAACGAGATAAAACGGGAGTCTCGTCTGCTGTGTGAAGTTAAGAGGATCAATGAGCGACATGTAACAAGTACTGTGAGAGCCGTGTGTGTATACTTTAATTATCAATCAAACTGTCGTCTGCTGCCGGCTTCTCATACCCCGCAGCGATCACAGTAAAATACTGATCGCTACCGAAAACATCCGAGGCATCGTCTCTGACCTACTAGAATACACAACTACATAATTCTGGATTTAGTTCCACAGTGGTTCTGGACCCAGTTCCACCATGACGCACAGTTATTTCCACAGTTTCGAAACTAGTTCCACAGTTCTTTACCGAATTGCACCTTTCTAGACCTAGTTCCATAGTTCAGGGCCCAGTTCCACCGTTCTGATCCCAGTTCCACCGTTCTGTATCCAGTTCCACCGTTCTGTATCCAGTTTTACAGTTTTGAACCCAGTTCCACCATGACCCAGTTATTTCTACAGTTTGAACCCATTTTTACAGTTCTTGAACGAATTGCACATTTCTAGAACTAGTTCAACATTCCCGGACCCATTTCCACAGTTCTGGACCTAGTTCCACAGTTCTGGACCTAGTTCCACAGTTCTGGATCTAGTTACCGCCACAGTTGCGCGACATTAAGTAATTTTCAAAAGAACATTTTTAAAAGAACATATGTTTTTCAATGTTCGTCGAATATCTTTCCCCGTCAGAACATACAGGTAGAAATTCACACAAAAATTCCAAAGATTCAAGCTATGAGTAACTTCGAAAGCGAAATCAGGCCTAGCCCATAATATCACCATATAGTTGGACAGTTGGCGGTTACCATCATAGATACTTGTACCGACGCCGCGGAGGTTGATGAAGATTTTGTTCTGCGGAATAGCGAAATTAGAATGAATAGAGTCGAACGCGATATAACGAACGTCGGTAGAAAGGCGCTGAAAACGAATGTCAGAATTGTAGCGACTAGTGGGTAACCAGTATTACTAATGACACAACCAATTTTAAACATGTACGTTTCACCTCGGGTTAGATACATAGACAAGCAAAATAATAGAACGATCGTAGCAGCGATGATTATGGTGACTGTTTTACGGGTCCAGAATCTCGGGCCCTGAAACGGGAACTGTATCACGGTCATCCGTTCTAGGGACACGAGGACGAGGGCTAACGGGCTGAAAAAAACTGATGACATATAGCGACGAGATGAGAACTCGACAGGAGAATTCGCCGCTCGGGAAACGAATAACTTCAAAAACGTATTGAAATAGAAATTTGTTAATACAAGCCAACAGGCCTAGCCTAGCCTAGCCTAGCCTAGCCTAGCATAGCATAGCATAGCATAGCATAGCAGAGCAGAGCCTAGCCTAGCCTAGCCTAGCCTAGCATAGCATAGCAGAGCAGAGCAGAGCCTAGCCTAGCCTAGCCTAGCATAGCATAGCATAGCATAGCAGAGCAGAGCAGAGCCTAGCCTAGCCTAGCCTAGCCTTACATAGCATGGAAGAGCAGAGCCCAGCCTAGCCTAACATAGCATAGCCTAGCCTAGCCTAGCATAGCATAGGATAGCAGAGCCTAGCAGAGCCTAGCCTAGCCTAGCCTAGCCTAGCATAGCATAGCATAGCATAGCAGAGCAGAACAGAACAGAGCATAGCATAACATAGTAGTTTATATGTAACTACGTACAAAATTAGTAATAACGGATGTTCAGACACCTTTACAAAAACAAATGAAATTTGTTGATGAAATTTGTTGATTCTGATTAATCTCCTGTAAAAAATGTCACGAAAATGACAAATTCTGTAAAAATCTGTTGTAATAAATTCATTTTGATGATTTATTTAGGAAAATCGTTTCTGATATGCATCTTAGAATCTTCACAAGTTTTCTAGGCTGATCTTGTGGTGATTCTCTAGGGAAGCTGCGCATTAACACACCATTTCCCCTTAGACTTAACATAACGGCAATGTCAGGGATAATCAAGAACCATAATCAACTGTAATCCGATTCCCTGTCCAACTGGGTCCCTTTTTCAAAACTATTTGAAGCCTATAGTTTTTTTGTTAAATAAAGAATAATTTTCCAATAAAAAAGTGTTATAAAGCCTTTTGTGTGTTGACGGAAGCTGCTGAGGGTGGGAAAGTTCGGTTCGACGCTGTACGTATGTATATCCAGTTTCGTATATACAGAGAGAGCCTGTTTAACCAGAACCGTGTTTATCGACCAGAGTGTGCTCCCTTCTCTACCCTCTTCAGTCAAGTGTGAAATCCGAACCTGCAGTGTTTTAACAACATAGCGCAGAAATATTGTATAAATGAAAGTTAAAAAAAAACTATCGCAGCAAATTCTACTGTCAATATTTGACTCTGGATCCAGTTAAAAGGGGAAAACGTATAAACTCGATCATCGATTAATTTTTTTTGTTCATGAATTCAGTTAGATTTTACTGCAAGACCCGCGATCGATAATTCTATTTTCAAGTCAAATCAACATTAGCTCATCGAACACATTGACCCTGGACACGTCGCCGCCCCTCGTATTTTCCGCGTTAAAGCGTAACTGACTCTTTCCTGCTTATCATTAATCTACACTCTTTAGTTTTAAAGGATTTCCCTGTCTCCAAATATCAGCTGTAAATTGAGATGAGAAAATGTTCGATAAAAGAAAGACCGTTCGTATCATGCGATAAGGGTTTATTAGATATATCCAACATCAGTTTGGTATTTCACGGTTGAGATCTCCAGACATATACCACTCGTATAGTTGATTATTGGCTATACGCCGAGTCTGCGCGCGCAGATCAAAGTAGATATGTTCTTTGGATAGACGGTAATTTGTAAGAATTATTTCGCGGTTAACTGTCTCAGGAACACAGACGGGGCAGAGACTAAGGGGTTGTTGAGGGTAGTGTGATTATATTCCGTCTATTAATGGTCTGCAACCCGTCATCAGGCCTGACGAGAACTACACATCCGGGTAACTATTCACAAACGGGTATTTGCAAGAGGATTGATCGGAAATTCCCGATGTTTGACGGAATTTAACGATCTGAATATAAAACGCTACTGAGGGAAGCGAGGATTCAACGATAATCCGCTAGGATCGCTAGTGGCGCTGGGTCGCTTTTCTCATTGGTAAATCAATTTTGTGTTAAATCTGTACAATGACCTACCTAAGTGAGAAAGCGGATGTTATATCTATTCAATGACTTGTTTGATAATCTTCAGATTTGGAAGCCTAAAAAGTTCAAATTTCATTGAAACTGAACTGATTTTTAGTACGAATGACCCAGTGTTTTGTTGCGCCATCTGGTGGTGCTGTATATCCCATTCCATTAGTTGTCTTATTTTCTAAATTTCGTTATTCCATTGCGACGAAACAATTACGAATTATTTGTTTTCCAACAGCGATTGATGCAGCGAGTCACTGGTAACAGTGTGTGTGGGTCGATATTCACGTGCAGGGAGGGAGGGAGGGAGGGAAGAGGGAAGGAGGGCGCTTGTAATTAAAATTGTGAACAACTCGAGTGGAACAAAACGCATAGAAATTCAATATTGTCTCCATTAATATTTACACTAAACTGCCGTAACACACAAATCAACCATCGCTCTTACCCACTCTCACTCCTCTCCCCTCTCTCCCACTCCCCTCTCTCTTTCTCTCGCCCGGTGTATTATGGGAAACATGTCAGCTTGAATTTAAATTAAACATTTACCAGTAAAATCCACCAATGCAAATACAATGAATTTATTGAGAACTCTTAAATAACGGCAATTACAAATATTGGCAATCACTAATTAGATATTTGTCGGTAGTTTAGGGCTAACCCATCCCAAATACGGTAGACTCCTCGTCCTCATGTCTGGATTTGTTGATATTGAAGCCTGTCATTTCAGGTTCGAGACCCAGGCGGGCCGGTTGCAAAGTGATGGCTTAGACTTGAGACCAGTCTCAGACCAACTAATTACTTCTATAGCCAATCTAACAGCTCAGGACCAGTCTTACGATTTGAACGGAAGTCACGACTGTGCAACTGGCCCCAGGATCCAGGCCGGAACAGGGCAGTCTTAAACGCTGGAGGCGAATTCCACGAGTTTCAGAATAAGCAGCAATTATGTTGCGAACATTATTGACGCGTTTCTAACTGTTAGCGCTTACAGAGCGCGGTGCTTTAACTATTTCCTATTGACCGATACCACAACGCGTCTCCGCTGATATACCCTGAGTAAAAACCTACGCAGTGTTACGCCGGGAGTGAAATATCGATACAAAACGCCAGTAAAACCCAGTAGCCACGCACGATCGTACAACTGAAATACGGACACACGTTCTACTCAGAAGACAACGAAATTAATTGTGTCTATTATCTCTATTTTGATATTTCGAAATGTTATAAAATGTGACCCCGCGTCATTTCACAAACAACACAAGAACAGAATTTCTGCGCGAAATTCGAGATATCCTGTTTCTATTTACGCCTAAAACGAAATATCAGATAAAAACCTTTTAACTAATCGTTAAATCGATGATGAAATGAAGCGAATCGATTTGAAATTCAAGAGCAAAATTCCATCTATGATCATAATATCACATATTGGGTGTGGCCCAGCTACATGATCTCTAAACCAGGGTTAACAGGAAATAATAGAAGATTTTCTTGTTTTGCTTATTTCAAAGGGTCAAACTAAAAATGTCGTTGTATTTATAGAATAGTATACGTATGTTATGGGTGTGGCTGCGATAAGTATCTTATCAATAAAATCGATTTTTTTAGAGATTTGTTCGACGAAAACAAACTTATCTCGGGGAGGCTACTGCCGCATGCGACTTCTGCAGTGGCGAACTCGGGGACTAGAAGTCTTCTGCGGCACGTGACTTGTACAAGAGGTGGCAAGTGAACTATCGGGAACAAGAAGGCTAGAGCGGCATGTGACTTGTACAAGATATATTGTGGCAAGTGAAATGTAGAACTAGGAGGCCACTGCTTGTTCAAGAGATACTGCGGCAAGTGAACTGGTGAACTATTGAAGGCCACTGCGGCAAGTGGATGTCATCAGTTTCATTTTCATATTTTTCCGTCACGTAAACAGCCTGCTTGGCCAAAACTAGACCACTATACAAGAGTGAAAGTATGAATAGACCAATCAGAGATTAGTTTGAATCGCCGGCTAGATAACAGAACAAGTGTCACTTAAAACGAGTCATAAAGAATACAGCACGGCGGGGAAGGGAAGGGGAAGGGGAGGAGAGCGCGGATAGGAGAGGGGCATTACTGTATCCTCTTTGACAGTAAAAACCTTTCATCACCGTCATCATACCGTACCATAATACACTCTGTTCCTGTTGCTTTGTCGCTATTGTTGTAAATCCATCTTTGTCAAAATACCGTATCCTGGCAACGGCAACAATTTGTGCAGTGTTGCTACGGTACGGTATTGTTGTAAATCCAGATTTCGGTAAAGCAATAACGTAACGTAGCAAAACGGTGGCAACAGAGTTATGTATTTTGAGAATAATTATCGTTGAAAAGGTCAATAGATCAAGATGAGTGGATAGGATTACACAGTGAGTGGAAAAAGTAGAGTAATCCACGCTCATTTACCACTCAATTGACCCCGGGGAGCTGCAGCGAGGAGTCACGACTTCATCGGCCGAGTCTCAGTCACTCGCGCGACACTTTCTGTCTCCCGACATTATTTAAGAATTCAGAGCTTGTCGATGGCAAAGACATCGGAACGACTTGTGCACCGAGTCAAGTATGATTTGTTTTGACAATTGTTGGTCAAGTAGGAGCGACTCGGCAGACACAGAAGGCATAATTAGTCCGTCGTGGGTAGTTGTGCGAATACTCGAGAAGTCCCCTCGCGGCCTGATTATCTCTACGCGTCCCGTCTCCGTATACTAGTGAATATCTATGTGCGGACGAAACTTTACCAGAAAAGTCAAACACTCCCTCCAGATCCGATATCGACGCAAATATCTATCGATTTTATCTTCTATATGAATCTTACTGTCTAGCAGTTAATCGTGTTTGTGTGCGGGTGGTTCTGCGTAGGGCGCCTTCGTGACCGTTAACCCCCCCTTCCCTCCACCCCAGTTTACTGAACTGTAATCAACCCGTCAAATTATCGGTTTTGGCGTCGGGAAGTTTTTATGAAAATCTCTTTAGGGCAAGATTTATTACCCCTCAAACGCCCCTCTAAACCCCCCTCCACGCCACTCACAAGATTTAATTACGTTATTGCCCACCTATATCTCCAATAAATCAACGAGTTACTCTCACGTGACCAGTCACGCGATCGCTGATTACGCACGCTGATTGGTTAATTAGATTACACCGCCACAGACCATACGGTATCCATCCGGAATCACCCCCCCCCCTCCCCCTCCCCCGACAGAAAGTAACGGAAGAGTTTCAATCAAAAATCAGTACAGGTTTTTAATCCCGGAGTTTGTTTACGCTTCGCTAACTGGTCGATAAATCCCGAATTAATGGCAGAGCCGCGTGATTATTATTTAATTTCGAGAGTAGGCCTGCATTATCTACTGTTTCGCTAAAGCAAACATATGATTTTAAAAGTTGAAGTTTTGAAGTTTACGAAGATAAATCAGAAATTTAATGATAAATCGTTTAAGTGTTTTCTCCACTCACTCCGTCTTTCCAGCCCTCCCTTCTACCTAAATTTGTCGCTCCTTCTCCGTCTATCTCCTATCACTCCGTCTCTCCAGATTGTGCGACGTAGGAGTCTCGTGGTTCTTGTAGAGGGATCATTGACGCCATAATGTGCGTGTTTTGGGTGAAATAAAAGCTGTTTGAATCGGATTCAATCGTTTGTCCTTTAAGGGTTTAATCCACTCGATATTTGGTACCGCAGAACAAAGAGAAAGTAGATCAACATAACATTCTCCCTCTCATCCTCCTCTGTGCTCCCTCCCATTCCTTCTTCTTCTCACCTCTCCTCCCCTCCCTTTCTCTCTCCCTCCCTTTCTCTCTCTCCCTCTCTGCCTCCTCTGCGCTCCCTACCTTTCTCTCTCCCTCCCTTTCTCTCTCTCCCTCTCTCCCTCTCTCCCTCCCTCCCTCCCTCCCTCCCCTCCCCCTCTCCCTCTCCCTCTCCCTTTCCCTCTCCCTCTCCCTCTCCCTCTCCCTCTCTCTCTCTCTGACTCTCGCTCTTATCACTCCGTCTCACTCCTATCTCTAAGTGTTTGCGTGTTAATCTGACTGAAGTTGCGGTTATTTTTTTTCATCCCGATGGTTTACACAAATTACAAGCATCGTTTCGACATCTCAACACTCGAGTGTCGATACTCTCAGCGCACCGCTTTATTCACGCAGCACTTAATACACAAAACCGACAGCGCAGTTTGTTCTTTTCTCCTATTGAAGACAGAACGCATTTTGTTCCTCCTCTCGTCTTTCTGTTCTTTCCGTCTCACCCCTCTCGCGTCTTCCTACCTCCTTAAACTCTCTCCTCTATCTACCTCTTTCTACCTGTGACCTATTTCACCCTATCTCCCCTCTCTCATCCTCTCACCTCTCTCTACATCACCCTCTCTCACCCTCTCTCTATATAGCTCTGATCTCTCTTCTCTCCGCTCCCTTCTCATCTTTCTCTGATACTCTCTCACCGGCTCTCCCTCTCTTCTCTCCCTCTACCTCTCCTTTCTCTCCCCAAGTTCTCACCCTCTCTTCCTTCCCGCACTTACCTAGTATGGAATAGATAGTTCAGCGCTCTTGAGACCAGTAAATTTCACATAGATCCAGATTTTACAGATTTTAAATGGATATCCGAATAACCATAGAAGCGATAACATTAAAAACCTCATTTTCTAATGAGTAAATACAGTTTATTAACACGAACGTTTTCGGGATCATATCCCCTCATCAGGTGAAATACAAGTGAATCAAATGATTAAACTACAGGTTTATATACAACATAAGTTACAAAATTACAAGTGCTAAATTCTAAGCTAATTACAAACCAAGTATTTAATTACAAACTAATTATTTGAATACATTTAGGATAAAGGATGAGCCGTTTTGAAATAATTGTTGATTTAAAGAGGGTCGTTGCGCTTTAATTTAAATGGATATCCCTAATTTCTCTGTGGATTCTGTACAGGTTGTCACGGCTCGTTTCAATACCGCTTCATGATCTGATTTTATTGCTTTGTACCCACTGTTTCTACTTTTTCGCGCTCACTGTGTCTTATCGTGAAATTTCATTCTCGTAAATTTCGATTTTAGGCTTTTCCGTCATCAAAACAAAACCGTTAGAACCGTCGAAATCGAACCGTTAAAATCATTGGATTTAGTTGCACTACTCAGTGATGAATGTAGAGTTTTCTTTCACGGCAAATGAAATACGAATTTCATACATGAATCAGAAAAATCAACAATCAGAATTTAGCCCTCGATTCAAAATTCCTGAACGAATCTGTGTAATTAAGATGGCACAATCTCGATGAATTTTCACATTTTGTTCTAATTTTCATCGAATGTAAGATTTAAGCGAAACACAATGAAGACAAGTAGGGAGTCACTATTGATAAACTGTCTTTCCCTCTCATCGTCTCACTCCTCTCACTCTCTCTTCTCCGGAGAGAATCAAGTGACCGATATGTGATCATTTAACACTGTCTACTGTCGCCAAGGTGAAGGTCACTGACTGATGGCATATATTTTATGAGTAAGTACAATGTACGACATCCGGGTCTGTATAATACATTCATATATATATGTATATAATTTTACCGGGAGATGATGACGGGTTGTCAGGGGCAGCTAGACCGGTTTAAATCACAGCTACATCTCTGTCCGGCTCAGACACTATAAAACAATCTCACAGATAGAGATACTACTGGTTCATGTTTTACTCCAGATTCATGGTGTACTCCCGGTTCATCTTTTACTCCTGCTTCATGTTTTACTCCTGGTTCGTGATTTACTCCTTCCTGGTTCATGTTTTACTCCTGGGCCAGAAGCGTAGTTATTTGAATATTCAGAATTTAAGTTCCTGTGTTTGTAACGGAGAGAGATAAAGTTTCAAAGCTGTTTAAAATTAGATTTAAATTCAAATTCAAGCCCGGAGTTAAACTCTGAATATTATTCAAATAATTCCGAGGTGAATTTGAATGTTTGAGTTTTTTTTCGAAATAAATTATTTATTTCAAAATTTACTCTGAACCTAATCGTTGAAGAACAAAGGAAGTACGCCCCCTGGCGGGGAACGAGTCGATATACGGGCCCCTGAAGGAAGGGGTCGATAAATACACTGCCTCCTGGGGTTCGGGTCGATACTAATGTTCTATACACTCGTCGTTAGTAGCTGAACAGTAACACCAGGTAGCATAGTCATCTCGACTAGTTCATATATGACTATTTGTGACTCCAGAGTCAATTTGAAGTCCTTAACGAACTATTCCTGGCCTCTACAGTTGTAAGTAACGTAGATTTGATACAGTTAAAGTGTTCATCGTCGATGTTTCACAGAACTGTGGAACTGAATACAGAACTGTGGAACTGGATACAAAACTGCGGAACTGTATCCAGAACTGTGGAACTGGATACAGAACTGCGGAACTGGATACAAAACTGTGGAACTGGATCCATGACTTACTGTGGATCTGGGTATAGCACTGTAGAACCGGGTCCTGAACTGTGGAACCGGATACAGATCTGTGGAACCGGAACCGGAGAACTGTTCGAATGTGGGAAAGATCAAATTCGTAGTTTTTGTTAGTTATGTCTTGATGATGAAAGAATAAAAGTTCCACCGGAAATATCTCCGCAGTTGTGCTCTGCCAGTCTAGAGATAACGTCTATACAGTAAACGCATATTCGATTGATTTAATTTTCGATAATCGACATTCGACAATCGACAGGATTGAAACTTGATGTTTTGAATAATTCTGGTTTGTTTGTTCAGATCAATATCGACGTCGCAGCAGTTTTTCGATTTCAGTTGAAACAACTTTCGATTTGATAATCGAATTCAATCAAGTCCTACTAATAATAAATAGTTATAGACTTTTTCAAAATGGCTGCACCTACACAAAATCACCCTTTGACCTCATTGATTACCATGGCGGTATGAACGCATTTATTAAAACGCACGGATTTAAATTGAATTGATACGTCATTTGTGAAAGCGGAAGTCTATTCTTAAGATATTGGAAGTTAAATGTCGTAGGGGATTTGGGGAGTCAGACATCTTTAAATTGCAGGGGTCCGTCACTAAATTAAATAAACTCCTAGCCATTTGATGATGTCATAGGGGGGAATTCGAGGCAATTCTAGAATGAACACCGGTAGTTACTTTTCTCAATCAATTCCAAGCCGTGAAACGGCGCACACAGCACTTCCGGTCGATGCTGTGAATCCTCTCCAGATATATAGATAATTTATTGTTGTATGAATTGTTAGTGTTTTAATTGGTCCGTGTAGAATCGAACTGGCAGACGATCAATTTCCTCCCTCGACGATTCCCGTTTTATCTCTCTTGCTTCAGGAAGTGTTGTAGATTGTATAATATTAACTGATTCTTCAAAAACTCTGTATGAAAGCGTCATTAAGCTCATTTCATTCCAAGGCTACCGAGCCTATCAAGCTTGAAATCATATTCCCCTAAAATCCAAAGAATCATAATTCAGGGACCTATTTCGCGGGGGCAGTTGCCACCCATAAATTTTGGAATAGTGGCTTTTTGCAAATGCTATTGTTATTTCCTATAGAATTGACTCGATTTGCGGCCCGGGGCTCTGGTTCACGATCTATTTTCTCTATTTGTTCTAAGCAGCCGCGATTGAATCAATCCCAATAGATTCCTCACACACATACACACGCACACAGTCACGGTTTTCGTGAATTCCACATTCTTTATTTCCCAAAGACGTGCTCGTTTCATCGCCAGATTAGTGTTTGTTTTATGACGTCAGGTCACGTGTTGTTGCTGATAGATGACCCGGATGAGAAATATGGTCGTGGAGGATTTGAACTAGTCAAATAACCAGATCGGCGTGGATTATAGATTATAAATCCCCCCCCCCCGCGGCGGCTTCAATTCTGAGTTAATAATTCACGCACGGCGCAGACGACGTCGAGCCCGTCTGCTGTTCGCAGCAATTTGAAATTCAAACCGATGAAACCGTCAGAACCGTTGAATAATAAATGATTCAAATATTCAAACCGCTTTAAATAAACCACCATCGAGTTCAGAGCCAAAAACATCACTACAAATATTAAATGAAGTAAATAACCTGTCGTTGATTGTGGGTTGTAAGTTGTAGATTGAAAGTTGTGGGTTGTATACGTAATAAGCCTACGTAATTTTTGAACGGTGCGCGCGCGTGTACTACAGTTTACTGATGTAAGGGAAATAAATACACACGCGTTTTAATCAAAACTCGGCTATGCATTTTCATTCACCCATTTATTGATGATGTCACAATCGAGTAGGAGATAATCGATACGGATTTATCGATCGGTATGTTTTGAATATTGATTATATCTTCGACAGATAGCGGGATTATTCACTTATGTTGAAAACCCGCGTTACAGCGTCATCGTCGTCGACTCAATAATGAAATAATATCATTTTTCAGCGCCTGAAAACTATATCAATAATTGAAGTAAATCTTCAGTGATATGTTGTATTCCTGGATTAGGCTTGTTATTCAGTAGATGTAGATAGAGTTACTCTCGCTCTAGTCTAGAGGATTAAAGGATTTACTCGTCCGTTGTTAAATCACACGAATCAGATTTCTCGACATTTTCAGCGAACACAAAAAAATGTCTATTTGTATCTTTTGAGTAGAGAATGAGATATCAGCGAATTGTCTATTAAAGATTCGTTACGCAGTCTCCCGGAAACTGGTTACAGACTCCAGAAACTGGTAACGGGCTCCAGAGACTGGTTACGGGCTCCAGAAACTGGTTACGGGCTCCCGGAAACTAGTTACAGGCTCCAGAAACTGGTTACAGGCTCCAGAGACTAGTTACAGGCCCGAGAAACTGGTTACAGGTCCCAGAAACTGGTTACAGGCCCCAGAAACTGGTTACTGGCTCTAGAAGCTGGTTTCAGGCTCTAGGAACTGCTTGCAGGCTCCAGAGACTGGTTACAGGCTCCAGGAACTGGTTACAGGCTCCGGAAACTGGTTACAGACTCCAGAAGCTGATTACATGCTCCAGGAACTGGTTACAGGCTCTATAAGCTAGTTACAGACTCTAAAAGCTGATTATGGGCCTTTAGAAGCTGGTACACTTTGAAGCAGATTACGGGCTCGAGACATTGTTGCAGGCTCTAGAGACTGGTTACCGACTCTAAAAGTCTATGTTTACGGTCGAGGAGCTAGGAGCAAGGCGAAGGTTCCCTGTGCGTTTCGAAGATACAGATATTGATAAATGGCCAGTAATGTTAATAATGATAATATCATAATTACGTATATCTGACATTCACCACACATATAGACAACATACAGATCTAACATGTGTATATCATATGTATTTATATGATTTCGATTTTTCCCCTGAAGAAAATCGTTTGTTCCGCAATAACTGAGTCTTATTACAAAGAGTATATATACGTTAGCTCTGCCGTACTGAAACAAAACAGAAATCAGGCTCCAGAGTTTCACCGATTCGCTTGCACATCTACCACGGCAAGATTATCAGACATTCATTTAAAAAAGACGGTCACAATTCAAAAGTTTGTAAATGTTTCAGTACGCTCGAACCGTAAATGACGAATAACACTGAAACACGCTCAATTCAAATTAAGCCGCTTCAAATACAGAGCGGCGTTAATTGTTTAAGTCGTTTAATGGCTGATCGATGTAAAATGTAAATCAACACTAATTCACTTTCTCAAATTACTTTCTCTGCTTGTTCTTTGTTTGATCATCACAGTGAACAACTCAGAGGCACCGGAATAAAATGGGGTGTTCTAGAAAATTTGGTCAGAGTTGACTGTCAAGTTCAGTTTCAGGAACCGTCTCATTTTGGTTTCATAGCCGATCCTAAGAGGTTAAGACCGGTTTAAACTCCAATTTAGTTCTATTGTCAATGAAACAACGATCAAGACCAGTCCAAGCTGACGAGAGAAATCCCACAATAACAAAGCCAAAATTGAAAAATTCTATATCAGCCTGATGATGGCTAACAGTTGTTAGCCAAAACGTCGCTCATCAAATACAATCATTCTGATATAGAATTTTTCAATTTTGGCTTTGTTATTGTGGGTTTTCTCTCGTCATCATCATACGCGGATATTGTGTATCTTCTCGTCTAACCAGTCAAAGCTCTTGGTTCTATACCGAGTCAAACAATTTCAAACAACTATAGTCAACCTAACAACTTTCAGACCAGTCTAATCTCAATTTAGGTCTATTGCTAATCAAACGACTTTAAGACCAGCCTGTGCTGATTTTGGTTTAGTTGCCAATCTCACAATTACATACCGATGTTACGATTTAAGACAACGTTTGGCCAATGACGAAACTGGGTTCCTATATATCGAAGACAAGAAAACTTGGAAACTATAAATAAAGTTCGGCATACCCGGTAAATTTTATTGCGTGAAGTTCGAGGAAAATTATCAAAAACTAACAAAAAAGATAGATTGTAATTCTATTGATAACTTACCAGTTCTTGGCGTTTTTTCGTATTGTATGGCTGATCTTTTTGCATCCCATAATTGAAGAATTCGCAGTGATAGCAGGGCGCGTGTAGGTCCTGAACGGTGTAGGGTACCACAAGGGTGCATACCAACCCTATTGCGTTCACTAAAAACTCTGATGACTTCATAGTAGACTCAGAGCAGTAACATCTCTCCGTCTTTCCTGCGCGAGACTGACTCCTCCACAACTGATGAAGTGTTGATACTTTATCCTAAACTATTTAAACCCACGCGACAATGATCGTCCAACATCCGACCGGTTACATCGCTAGCAGATAGCAGCGCCCTCTTATAGTCAATCTGTACGTATCCAATCAGAATCAGCCGTACCGTGCGTTATTGTACAGATGCAGCCGCTTTGACGTTTGTAGTAAACACACAGACAGTACCTCGTTTTAGTGACTCACGGTTACAGCGCCGCCTATCCGACTTTATCCGAACTATATGAAGCGGCGACGTGAAATTTAATTTTGTTGATTTTCCATGAGTTACTTCCAAAATTTTTTGAGTCAGTTTAGAGACTTTGCGATATTTTTGTTAGATTTTTCGTTACGATATTTCCAACGATTCCACTTGTGGTTCGAAGTGGTACTTGTCACGAGGTTTCGTGTCTGAGCGGGTGCCTCAACAAACACTAAAGCAGATCATTATGGCAAAATGCATCTATTTCATACAGTACAATATATGGAAAATTGAATCGAACCGAAAGCCCATGAAAACGTAGTAGTTGGAGCATCTAGTGGAGTGACTGGAGTAGTTCAGTGGAGTGAAGAGTATTTACTTGTCATTCAAACGGATTAGATCACATGTATACAAACTTTGATTACATTTAGTCGTGAAAGTAATCAACATCCATTCCTTCGTATAATTCATTTTCAGTTTTTCAAATAACAAGGTACACTTTGAATGAATATACGTAGGGCCTAATATGATCAAACCGTGTCTAAAATCGGTCAGAATGGGTGAAAAAGAGACCGGTCTTTCAAAATATTCTGGGGGATGACCAGCAAACAATTTAGATAAAGATCATTATCATAATTAGCAAATATCATTCCAGTAGATAAAGGTTTTCTATTGCATCGATGAAGTCGCGTTGTTTACTATATGCCACAAAACCCAGTGAATTCCGGTAGATGGCGATCTGGTCGAGGACTTTGCATACATATATTAATTGATTCTCTTTACAGCCTATCTATTGTAAATGAAAAACACATAATTATTGATTCCTTTGAATAACTGCGATACTATCTATTTATTTCTTATTGTATATATTGATATTTTGTTATATATACATGTTTCTTGTATGAAACTCCTTATACTTTCATAGTCATGAAGTAAATGTTTAATCTAATCTAATCTAATCATAAATACCAATTTGTGTATTTTTCGTTTTTCTTTGACATATATACAGTGGTTGGAACTCGATTGACGATAATACAAAACATCTAATGCAACAGGCGCGGATCCAGACGGTGGTTTCAGGGGTCGTGAACCCCCCCCCCCCCTCTCAGCTACCAAAAAAATTTCAATCGTTTTCTTGAAGGTTGTACTCAAGACAAAGTGGGCGGACAGTACCAGATAATCGGTACCATATTATCTTATGTTTGGCCAAACAATATGCCGTATAGGCCCCTATCATTAGAGATTTTAGTCAGCAGTTTAACATAAACATTTTTCATGAACCCCCTCCTGGGAAATCCTGGAAATCCTGGAAAATCCTAGATCTTCACCTGTCAAGGGATTCGAACCCATTACGCTAAAGCTGGTCCCAAACCCTTTGACCTCACGAGTCGTTGGAGTCATTACCAGTGGACCAGAATAAGGTCGGGCCGATCACAGTGCTTGTAACAAACGACATTAGACTTCTGCGGTAATTCATGTTAAATGGACCAATCAGCGAACGTTTTACCGAACAAGGGAGTATTTCGCAAGTCGATATATGACGTGATAGTAATGCCGCTAATAAGCGTTGAAAGTACTTCTGTAGGTAAAATGTAAATCCATCGGTGTGATGGTAACCTTGGTTTCTCCCCCCATAATAAACGTTTGACCCTATACATTTCCTCTCTGGTCATTATCACCTAGTTTTTATGTGCAATAGTGTGTGTCGTTCTTGCTTGATTTATATACTGTGTATGCCATACTTTTAGTTACTCTTGAAAATGGTTTTAGCATAAAACCGAAAATTCGAGTTTTAAACAAACTTTAGTAGTTTCGATGTTTTAAAATCTTTTTCGATCCTGTAATTGTGCGATTTATATTTTACTGCTTTTATGGCGTGACAGTGTGCATGTATGTACACAGCTTATCTATATTCGACATTAGAAATTCCTGTTACAAGCAACAACAACAACAAAACGGCCAAAACATTTCCTGGAAGTCCGGAGGGGAATGCAGCCTAAACTGGGGAAACCTGTGAATCATCCTGTAAGGAAACGGGATGTTCTAGTGGCTTATATAAACTCGATTAGACTCTGATTGTAGTAAACACATTCTCCGGATCAGCGAGTGAAATACAGTCCGGACCAGACACACAACATTACAGATAGCGAGTGAAATATATACATCAGCCGAACGGAGCTTTATTCAATCTGTTTAAGGTATGTTTAATGTTTTATGATTCGATTTGATTTATTTGCAGAAATAATAATATGAGACAAGTACACAGTCGAATCCACTTAATCTGGATCGGCTTAATCCGGATTTTAGTCTGATCTCGAATCTAGTCTAATCCGGACATTGTTTGCAGTCCATTTGCTCATCGATGTACAAGAACGTTACTTTTAATCTGATTGTTTTGGTACAAAATGATCGCGGGTTTCAGTGTAGTTGACGATGAACAGCGTAACCCAATAATTGTAACAGTGATTCCAGTGTGTTCTTCAGTAGTTCAGGGTGCGATATGGAACCACTGTAATTTCTACAACTCAATCAGGGCCTCTGCATGCTTCCGTGAACAAGCTAAAATGGTTAATTTTGATGTCCTCATTGAAAACACGAAGTAACCAAAATCAGACTCACTTTGAGTTTTAACTATTTTAGGGGCCGATTTTCACAGACCAATAATATACGATAACAACAACGGTCGAGTCTTTGACACAAAAAGTATTCGGATCTGCTCAATTCAAAAGTTGATTAAATCCCCTCTACCTCACAACCTCTGGAACTTAACGTTATATCTTACCGATCTACCGTGAGTTAACAGTTAATTCTCATTCGCAACTGTGGAACTGGATCCTATTTTGCATGAACAGAATCCAACAAAATAGGATCCGGTTACACAGTTGTATGTTAGTTCACTCCGAGATGAAATTAGTTTATTCCCAATGCTTTAATTAAAATATCAACTCGGAATTGTCGAACTGGATCCTCTTCCCTAGTCGCGAGTTAACAAAATGAGTCAAAATTAATTCGGAACCGTGGAACCGGGTCCTGTTATCAAACTCAATTTATTCAAAAATATGAATAATGCTTTATTTTATCGTCTGGATTTAATTTGAATGGTTTCAGATGAGGAATTTCGTGGTAGTAATTTGCCTGACGGCTCTCACTGCGCATGTGTGTTACAGTCTGCTTATTGACGGAGGGGAAAGTGAACAAAAACCGATAGATGGCGCTGCCGTTTTGGCCGAAAGTAGACGTAAACGTGCGATAACGGGCTCAGCAACTCACAGTAGCTCGTCCGACGGGAGTAAATCCACAAGCGGATCAGCCGGTCACGGGAGTAAAGATGCCTCAAGTCAATCGTCAGGTGGCGCTGATGGCGGTGGATCCGATTCTAAAGCGTCATCGACGGCGACTGATCGCGCGGGTCACGGCAGCAGCCGTGGTGGCAGGAGCGGAGGCCGAAGTGGCGGCAGGAGTGGAGGCCGAAGTGGCGGCAGGAGTGGAGGTCGAAGTGGCGGCAGGAGTGGAGGTCGGAGTGGAGGGCGAAGTGGCGGCGGCAGGAGGGGTGGTTGGTAGACACTTCCGCTATTAGAGACACGTTTAAGATGAGATTATCATAAACGTTCACGAAATATCTGATATCATAAATACGGCGCACACTGAAATGAGTTATATCATGTATACAGGGCCGGCGGAACCGGTACGGCCAGTACGGCCATGGCCGGACCAATAATTTTGCCGATGATGTTTCAAAATTTCTTAAACTTAAAACTTTGTTCATTGGTGGTATCATTCAGTAAGTCTGAGTAATTTACAATTATTTCTCATCGTTAATATTGATAGTAAATGTGTTTCATAGTTTCACATGTTTTATTGGTATATTTCTGATATTATAAACATGTAGTAATTCCATAATATAGCAGCTCAAGATAATCCTGTTTACGATATTTTCAAGTTTGCATATCCCAATCTTGTACATTGTTTCATCACGATATTAAAAAGCCGGTTTTGTGTCTATAGATTTCTAAATCCAGTGTATCAACCTTCTAATTTTAACTACCTTCCAGTATCTCTCCAACAAATCGCCACAATGCTAACGGCGGCCATGACAATTTCTTGATGTGTGGCTATAGAACCGGCAAATTTTGACCTCGAGAATTTTCGGTGCACGGGACACTAATAGTCCAATTAGTTTATACCTTCCGCCGGCCCTGGTATAGCAAACTTGTAACTGATATTTTGATAAAACAAAGATTTTCCGATTTATAAAAACTGGACACATATAATACACAATTTTACATTTTATTTTATGTAATAAATTCATCAATATATAAAAAAAACATGTGTTAAACTGATGCTTTTTGGGGTTTAGTTGTTTGCCAATCATTGTGCATGATACAATTCCTCGACCAATCAGATTGCAGGATACAGTTCTTGGGTCAATCCGATAGCATGATGGAGTCTCTCGACTAACCATGCAGGATGGACTGGTCCAATGAGATTGCAGGATACAGTTCTTGGGTTAATCCGATAGTATGATGGAGTCTCTCGACTAACCATGCAGGATGGACTGGTCCAATCAGATTGCAGGATACAGTTCTTGGGTTAATCAGATTGCATGATGGAGTCTCTCGACTAACCATATTGCAGGATGGACTGGTCCAATCAGATTGCAGGATGGAGTCCCTCGACCAATCAGATTGTAGTATTCATCGGCAGTTTATCGTCATTGTTTCTGCGCAGACGACGCCTCAATATTTCCATTCTGTATCTATTAAAAGCGAGTTTCTGTTTCGCGCGATCTCTTTCTTCGTGAATGGGAGTCTGCCATCTAAACATACAGTGAAATTATCAATGCAACATTCCTCTGATAAGACTAACACATGTATAGAATCAAGGCCTGGACAGGGTTTGTATGATCTTCAACGCGAGGCTTCACTCGAATGACTGATGGATACGTTCGATTCGAACTCACACAGCTTTCGAACTGGGTCGAGGGCCCAATTGGACATCGCCATGTCTTAGATTTAAGACCAGTCTATTAAAGGTCAAATTAACTTCTATAGCTAATCTAGTTTTTACAGGTTTACGGCTATTTTTGGACTCGAGTCTCGACTGTGTTTCCGACATTGATGGGGGGGGGGCCTATGCTTACGCTATTGGCGGTTTTGTATTATCTTTACGGTACTGCACCCTTTTGGCCATGTTTGCTGCTCCTTCTATAGCATTTCTCAAAATGGATCCGGTATCAATAGAACACATCACATTGTTCGATTGCTAGATAGAAGATCAAAGAATAAATATTTTCGAAAAAGAGATTTTAAAACAAATTTTCCAAATTCTATCATAAAATTCAGAAACGGATTTTTCTTTTAATCCCATATAAAGAGAGTGTAGAAGCTACTAACCAGTAACATTATGTTATAATCGACGCTATCAGATGCGAATTTCCATCGGGCTCGGGCGATACTTAGTCTGTCCGCTTTAAAGCGATTGTGTATATCCCGAGCGTCAACTTCCGGTCCGCACTTATGCTTTTAAATGAAGAAAAAAAGGAATTTCTCAGAAAACAAACAGAAACTGTTGTCCTCGTAATCACGTGCAAAAAACTTCAAAACCATTGAATTCTATTTTCAACCCAGTTAAATTTTAGATCATCTGTGGTCAGTTGCTCAAAAGTCGGTTAAAATCAACTCAGGATCCAGTAACACAGTTGGGTAGGTCAGAGTTAACTCCACACTCGGGATCTAGTTCCACATTGTGGTGAGTTAGAGTTAACTCGAGTTAAAATGAGTTCATTTTTTGTCAAGGAGTTGAATCTCGGAGTGAAATCTTAACTAGGAACTGTGGAATTGGATCCTTGGTGCCATAATAATGCAATTGAAATTGCATTCAAGGTACCATTACTAGTTGCAAATTGGGCCAGCTTAATAATCTTAAAACCCGCTACATACAGAAATTAAAAGATTGATAACCGAATTGTATTGATCAAGATCTAAAATCAGAATACGCGACGTTTCGAACTCTCCCTAGAGATCATCGTCAGGTGTGAGGGGAGAATAACAAACAAATGCCTTTTTACAGTTTCCAGGCGCCGTGTTTTGACATCGTCCCAGGCAGGGATTCGAACCTGGTGGCATCAATATTGCCACGGTACGAAACCCTGCCATACAAGACCGAGTGCGCAGATACACGCGCAGCTTGTGATGTCACGCGCAGATGATGTCATTATCAGCCAATCAGATATCCCGTTTCATTTTAGCCCGGGTTTTACCATTTATAGTTCTTCCGTGGAATTTAACTCAGCGATTATACAACGAGCAATCTGATTGTGCCGCGAGTTCTCGTGAGGCAAAGCTGCGCTTGTACCAGCGCACTGGGTCTAGTGTGGCGGGGGTTCGTGCCTTGGCTGATTGTAGCGATGCCATCAGGTTCGAATCCCTGCCGTGGAGGGATGTGTTTTCGAGTATTCACTTGGTCCGCATTGTTTAATTTTTTCTGCCTAATTTTTTCCTGGTTAAATTTTCTTATTTCCTTCTTATCTCTGGATTGGATGAGGATAGAAACAAGAAACAAGAAACGAATTCTCAATATGGACTTTCCCAAAATGTATATGAGTGACGTATGTTTAGTCAGCATCAAAATTGAACATGGTACTGTAGAGATTTAAGAAGAACAAATGAAAAAGAGTGATAACTATTGGATCGAATTCAAATGATGGTAGAAAATTGACTGTTTACGGACAATCAAATAGAAAATAATGACGGAATATCAAGGAAAAAGTTTCTTTTCTCAAATAATGAATGGAAACGCATGCCTATCTTCGGCATGAAGTTTTTGGCAGAATTTCAGAGAATCCATGCTCCAAGTAATCAAAAAAGCCTAAGATGTCCCTCTTGATTGAATCCAGAAGTTTTCATGAAAATCTGTCTATTGATATGATCTCCATCACACACAACTGCATGACGATTCGACATGAATATACATGGTGGTGATTTGACTGACTCAAATATACACTCCACGCTCATGGTGTGACGATTTCATTTATTTCAGACACTGTGGACGAAGTTGGTTAACGTTAAACAATTTATTTTCGTAAATTGAACAATTCCCAAGATTCACTTCCCCCTTTCCCAAATTTACTGCCCTTCTATAAAATTCACTGCTTTACACGGTCGGCCACGACGAAACCTGGTCAATCGAATCATTTGCAGTTTCCAACAAAACTTTTACTAGGCCACACGAGGCGTGCTTTTCGTATACATGCGCAGATCAATACTACTCACCTAGCAGCGAGTATATGTGCCGCGCACGTGTGTGAAGCATGAATATACGTAAAAGGGCATGTGTTCTTCCGAAACGAAATGTAGTTCCGACAACAATAAATGACTAAATTATCAAATAAGCAACGGATTCCGATGAAATTCAATAGGGTTAGAGATTTTATTACTACATTGAATGTTTTGAAAGTTCTGAAGAGAAACTAAACCTCGTTGGGATGTTATTTTGTACCAAAGGAAGAAAGTTTCATATGCGATTTCAAAATGGACTTCGCTAAAGCGAAAGTCCATTAATATTGATCAAACCAGCTGATAATTGTCTTAGTTTATGATGTCTGTATTCTCGATAAGTCAACCTAAATCATTATTCATCTCATTCAAAAGCACATGTTTCTAACGGATTTTAAGGTACACTTTTGAGTATCCGGAATCAATAGAACTTTATTTGCAGTTTTTTATGCTTTTTACAATTTCTAATTTTCTTGATAAATGTTATCTTAATAGATGAGTGAGTAGGTTATTAGTGTTAAGTAAGGACTACATATTTTACGGACGAGTGGATGTTGGGAGAACGAGTTGAACCAACTTTTTGAGCAACATCAACGCCAGATAGAAAACCTACAAGTTAGTTTTAGTTTTAAGATGTAAAAATTGTAAAGCCCCTTTGAGCAACTAATTGTCATCATTATTATCCTCATTACTGTATTTTCCGTCAGGTGACGCTGTTCTTCACGTTCACAAGGTAAATTCTTGTTTCGCTGTATCTACGGAGACAATTGAAAATATTACCGGAATGAACCGTTGAATGCACGACCAAAATAGATCTAGATATGAGTGGTGCTAATTTGCAAGTGACGCAAACCTTGTTATACTGTTTTACGATTTCGATGAACAGTTTTCTTCGATCCCCGTCATTTCTAATCGATGCTGGGATATGAGCCAGGTGTTCTTCAGGAAAAAATGACGTGCATATTATACATCATCATTAACATATCATTTACATATATTTCCTGTTGTGAAAAATGGTTCGCTTGTATACAGAGGACGTTAGCCGCCGATAATTCCTCTTTCCAAAGCTATCATAAAAATTAATTCCAATACTAGGTAATAACTACCGTTACCCTTCCAGAAGCCACACCCTGGATCTCTTGTATGCGAACAAAATGTGTTCAGGATAAGCCTTGCCAGCCCAGAAAACAACAACCCTAACCCAAGCCTCTCCGGATCTGAACCAGGGCTTCTTGCTTGCTAGGCCACTATCCTAACCACTAGACCACCTAATTCTTGTTGATTGGCGCAGGTTGGAAGTTAGTCAGGTCAGTGTGGTGGCCTAGATAGCTGTGGTGATCAGTCAGGTGTGGTGACCAGTCAGATGTGGTGACTAGTGAACATTCAGGTGTGGTGACTAGTGACCATCCAGGGGTGGTGACTGGTGACCAGTCAGATGTGGTGACTGGTCACCATCGTTTTTACAGTAAACGGGAAAATGGGATCAAGTATGAAATATGGTAAAGTGCCTCATTGCGAAAGCTTAAGATGAAATGAATGAGTGATTCGGTTCATAGTTCTGTATTTGAATTATAACATCGGCAATCCCGACATACCGGAAATTCGACATACCGGACAATCGCAACATTCCGACAATCCGACATTCCCGACAATCCTGACATTCCGACATTCTGTCGGTCGTGCCGGTATGTCGGGAGTACCGGTTGTGTCGACATGTCGGGAGTGCTGGTATGTCGGATCGCCGTTATGTCGGATTGTCGGGATTGCCGGTATGTCGGATTGCCGGCATGTCGGGACTGCCGGTATGTCGGAAAGTTGGGAGTGCCGGTATGTCGGGAGTACCGGTGTGTCGGGAATGTTAAGATTTGCAGATCTTCGGTCAGCATTGTGCGTATTGATACGTCAGGTAAAAAGGCCATTGGACTACTTTTCCATATTTTATACTTGAGCCGGAAAATGTTCACACTACATTGTATTTTGTAGAGTACCCTACCTATTTTTTCGCTGGTGTCTGTTGTGGCTGTTGTTATGAATTCTAAAGATGATCTACTGCGCGTCGAGGGCGAGGTTAACTCGGCGAGCATGTGCGCCGTTGAACTGCAACTAGCTTTAGCCGATTCAATCCTACGTTTCCCGAGAAATCTGAACAGCGATTCGGAAAGACACAACTGCTTTTATGACTTTCTTTTTAAAGTAACTATTTAAAGTAACTAGCGATTAGACGCTGAACAAAGAACCTCCCATGATACAATCTGGTTGGACAATCTGGTTGCTACGATACGTGTTATTTATTGTTGAGTATTCACTTAACAATAAACAACGTATCATAGCAACAACGCCCCAAACCAGTTCTAGCACGGTAAAATTTTAATAAACTCAGCAATAATTTGCCAAAAATATTTTTTTTTTAAATTGCACGAGAAAATGATACACTTACATTCGCGGAATATTAATATTCTGCTGACGCGTTGCTATGTAACTGTGATTATTCAAAATGGCCGACTTGACTTGCTGCTGCTTGAATCGACGCCATCTTGTTTCATCGTAGCCGTGACCCTTCAGTATGACGTCATCGGGAATAGTATTGATTTTCGATCGAACTATATCGATTAGGTGAGTTCGATCTTTCAGCTCAAACTCGCTTCTGGAAAATTGCAAACAAACCTAAAAGGGGCCAGTTTCAAGAAAACAGTTTAAGCCTAAATCGGTTAAGTTTGAATTGTTGTCCTCGTCATTGAGAATATAAAGTAACCAATGGCAATTACACCAGCAATTTGAGGTTAACTTTTTTGTGAAACTGGGCCCTGGGGCTGCACTTGCACTGGTTCGAGTATCTCATACCAGTTAGCATAAAATTCGTTTTTAAAATCTTTTCAAACACCGGAGACAAATATCACAACTCTTATTATTATAATCATGTCTTATTGTTGAATTCGCCATTAAAAACTAGTAATAATTTGACCGAATCGTTGAAATTAAGGTCGGGTTCAGTCGTCATTGTGAAATTGCTTGTGAAATTTTGCTTCCTAGCGGTTGTAAAACAAAATGAGGCTTCGAAAAACCTCGATAAAACAACTTGAAAAATGGTTATTTCCAATGGGAGTTAAATGATTATATTATTTACTAGTGAAAATACCCATCCTCGATGGGTTGGAAAATTATGCGCGGCTCATTAAATGTCAGCCTAATAAATCCCGAATGACCTTCCCAATTAGAATTCAAGCAACATTTCCTCCCATAGTATAGAGTAGCTGAATACCCGTCCAATGGACGGCTTTGTCGTTGAGTGCTCGGATGTGTAGGTCTTGAGCACACCTCCTCGGCGCATAAATCCCGAATCCTGATATTTTTTGCTTACGAAATACATTCATTTTAATTGGCCGGGAGATGAATCCAAATGCTCCAAATGTTCAGGAGTTCTTGGAACCAACCCCACACCTCCCCTACCCCTACCCGAAACATAACCAGCAAATTCTGCCCCAGCCATTTCCATTTTGTTCGATCTTTGTACTTGCTATATTGACCACACCACCCGTACGTTCATTTAAAAAAGCCCCTACAATCAACCAATGAATTACGTGATATAATGCTTTGTGGGACTACCATTAATTGAAAAATGCCGAGACGATGATCTTAGGATTCTGCATGTATTTTGTATTATTGTTTGACATTATCTTTTTATATCTCTCGTTTATACATACATTTTCTTAAGAGAGCCCCTGTCAGGATAGTACGCACATTTTTCTTAGACCCCTCCCCGTACAAAGTTAACTACATTATTTGTTAACCCATCCCCAAAAACCGTGGAACGCTCTCCTAAAAAACGTACCACCAATGCACGTATCCGCAGCCCCCAGAGCCGAGAGGCTGCGTTAGGGCCTCCCTATCCGCCAGTACAACCTATCTGTGGTATGCGAACCATTCTGAAAAAACTGTGCAATGGGCCTCTGCCTGTGGTATGGAACCATTCTGAAAAACTGCGCAATGGGCCTGTCCCCTTCCAAGAACCATTATGAGAGCCCACGTAGGGGCCGGCAATACTGTCAGAACATATCGCTAACTCCAATCATTCATTTTGATCCAAAGATTACGTGAATGAGTGTCTTAGAAATGTTTTAAACACCCGCAATTCACAACTGAGGCACAAAATAATCAGTGTCATGTACTGTTAGGATACTTCGTAGTGTATCCTAAGTCGGTCAGTGAATTACTATCGTATTACTACATGTTCTGTATAGCACTTATATTATTATACTTATCACTCGTAGGCATTACCAGGAGTCACCCAGCATAAAGTGTGCCGTATTCGATTCACCAAGTATGACAATGCAACTGAAGCGTATTACCAGAATTGTGAAGCAGCCAATGATGATGATCAAGTGAAACTCGCCATAGTGAAGAATTTCCATAAGATGTTAGAGGAGGCGTTTACTGCTCTACAGCAAGTGCAATCAGATATTGATGTTTGTCCAGAGAACGAAGCTCGCGTAGATGTCTCTAGATAAAGTGAAGAAGGAATTAGACGATGAAATGTCCTATAATTACACCTATTTAACTCTGACGGCCACTTGATGGTAGTGGTTCTGGTAACAGTGTCTTGAGTGAAGATGCATTGAGTAAATTACTCAGCACCATTACAATGAGAAAAAGAGAAAAGAATTCCCAAAATATAGTGGGGATGTTCATTTGTTCGACCTGTGGAAGAACCTGATCGAGTCTGAATTCCAGAAACCGGGTTACACCGAGGCAGAAAAAGCACATTTCACCTTGATACTTTTAACTGGTAATGCTCGGAAAATTATTGCCGCTCTAAAAGATCCCAGTTACGAAGACATTCTGGAGACACTGGAGGATAAATACGGTGATGCCCTTACAAAAACAAGCTATTCTTGAAATATCAAATCTCCCGTCCATTAATTATTTTTATAGTAAATTGATATTCAGGTAGAATTATATTCTGAAGAAAACTGGTGATGATAGGTCCCTGAGAGAAAGCACTTTGCTTTTCATTAATATGTTATATATAATATTCATATACATGGCTTTCATTTAAATGATATTCATTTATATGTTATTCATATATATGGAATTATTAGAGTAATTAGATAAGTCTTGTTTCAGATTAAAGGTTGAAAATTTGAGTAAGAAATAAAAATGAATTCGTGCTTGCGAGAATTTATTTCTATTTTTAATGAGAACAGTCTGGTATCTGCTGCACCATCCCGTACTCAGACCAAATAAAGCTACTACTGTCTTTCTGATATAAGTTGCATATTCTATAATCATGAAATAATACATAGAGCGAAGTTTCTATTGTGCGCCGGCCGCATTTTGTTCATGAATAGCTTACGTAATTATAATTGAAAGTCGAGATCAGAGGCGGTTATAGCGCTCTATGGCCCACGCTCAATTCATAAACTGTTGCGCAAATAAAGCGTTTAGAAGTATAATTGACACGTTTGTACGATTTTACGCTGTAAATTTATCATTTTTTAGGACTTAAGGACCAGAAATTGGCAATATTTATGATACAAACTGAGAAAGTATCAAAACATTTGGGAACGTGTTTTATATATCTACAATTTCATATCGAATGGTTCATAATATTTCATATCTCTTACTACATGGAAATGCTTAACAATAATAATAATATTAATAATGTAAATAACTTATGAATATAGTATTAATATGTGCTTTAATCGTAATCAACATGTGACATTACTCAATATGTTCATATATTCATAGTAATTAGCTCTAGTCAGTGCTAATCAATAATTAATTAATGTCTCTCAAAATATGTCACTAGGTGTTAGTTTCTGAGTCCTGATGTCTACAACTTGTCTGACACCTTGTTCTCACATCAAACTCATGATTCTGTATATAAAGACAATGTAAAGTTATGATAATCATTCTCATTCCGGGATGCAATAAAGATTGCACCTATAAGGTTTAACTGCCTTGTTGTTCCTGAACGATGGAATCCTGTACCGCTGGTGTAAATGCTAGTTCCCCAGCCAGCCTGCCGATACAACAACCAGCCGGTTACACTACGAAGGTGCGGCCCGTGTTTGATGGCTCTGCAAAAGGCCCAGGTGTTTCTATAAATGCAACACTGCTTCCCGGTCCAGTTGCAACCAAACCTATGTGGCATGTTGTTAAGATTTCGTTCAGTAGCATCATGGTCGTGCGACAACATGCTGAGAATTTACAGTCACAATACCCAAAATCCTGTGAGGAAATATTAAGCAATACTTATGTCGATGATGTCCTATCTGGTGAAGATGAAATCTCGGAAGCTTCCGACTTAGCCTTACAGTTAAAGGAAGTTCTGGAATCCGGTGGATTCCCGTGGAAGAAGTTTAGTTCTAATAAACCTGAAGCTCTCGGTCAATTGAAGAAAGAAGACCTCGCGACTCAACACGTCAAAATGTTGTCCGATGTTGAATCTGGTTTAAAGCCACTAGGTACCATGTTTATACCGAGCGATGACCAGTTGATGTTCTCCTTTTGTGATAAGATGGAAGATTTACTGATTGAAACTCGTCATAGCGTTCTAAAACAACTACATCGGATTTATGACCCAATGGTATGCTATGAACAATATGACTCTCACCGTTTTTGATCACTGCGAAAAATGTTATTCCAGCGATCGTGGACTATCGTCTGTGGATGGGATGATTCGTTACCTGTCGAACTACATGAGGAGTGGTGTCAGTGGAAAGCTGATGTGAAAAACCTTGATGATCTAAGACTTGACCGATATGTACTCATGGAGACAAAACATGATGTAAAATAGACCCTGCACGGATTTGGTGACGCCAGTGAAAAGGCATATGCTGCGTGTGTGTATATCCATAGTGAAAATCCAAATGATGAGTTCAAGGTTGCTCTGTTGTGTTCTAAAACCAGGGTAAGCCCGATGAAAGAAAAAAGAACTATTCCAGAGTTAGAGTTACTAGCGGCATTGATTACTTGTCGATTATTGGTTTACATTAAGATTATTAATAGCATTATTTATAAGTATCACTGCACATTCCCCTGCACTCTGCACAAGGTTCCAGCGCCTTAATTTTATGTACAGCCTGTTGGCTTGCACTGGATACCTCGTAACCGGTTTACGAAAATAAATTATTATATTAAATTATTATATTCACACATGTTGGATGTGATTATGCCGGACCATTGTATGATAAGACTGGACACCAGTAATTCCTACATATTCACTTGTATGACCATCAGAGCTGACCATCTGGAACTATTAGAGGACATGACGGCTGATGAGTTTCTTAAGTCATTCGAACGTATGATTAATCGCCGAGGGAAACCGTGTACCATGTGGTCAGATAACGCCAAGTCGTTTGTGAGTTTACCAAGTACTAGTCTTGGTAAAAGGTGGCTGTACTGCCAAAGACTCGAAAAGTCATTCTGGACTAGATGGTATCGGGAATATTTGGCCGAACTAAATAGATTCAGGAAGTGGACTGTAGTTCAGCAGAACTTGAAAGTTGGTGATGTTGTATTGGTTGCTGAAGATAACGTGAAGAAGACCGAATGGAAAATGGGACGTGTCGTTGAGGTCTATCCAGGTTGAGATGACTTGTTCCGTTCCGTTGCAGTTAAAACTGCAAATGGTGTATTAAAGCGACCAGTGCAAAAATTGCGATTGATCGAAAGCGATACTTTATGAAGACCACAAACCAGAATAAATCATTGGTAGAAATTGAACATTGCATACTGTAGTAAATACGTTTCTCCTAAACTCCTTTTCAGAGAGGAGTGTTCTGTCTAGCACTTATGTTACTATACTTATTACTCGTAGCCATTAGCACTTATATCATTGTACTTATCACTCGTAGGCATCACCAGGAGTCACCCTATATTTAGTATTACTTCGTTGCCGATGGCACTTTTCTGGCGATGGCAGATTTAGTAGGTTAGATTTAGTAGGAGCAATCCAATTTTAGTTAAGTAGCTATATTAGAGATCGAGATTGTGTGCAAAATGTATCATCGCCCCGCCTAGATTGTGTGAGTTGATGTCTCAATCCGGATTCGAAGTTCCCTTGTTAAAATGGCCAATGGCGTCAGTGCCCCAGGGACGCCCGCGAGTGATTCTATTTCGTTAGATAAGGTTCCTGTGCGTGCGCGAATCATCGGTCTACGTGGCATATGGATGCGTCGTCCATTATAGAGAGAATACGAAGATCCGACATGGTTATATCATTCATATGGAAATAAATATCCTATTGTAGTATTTTGATTCACTGCGTCACTGTCATAGCTGTTGTTTTTACCTATTATAAACTAGTGGAGATTTTGCCTTCTGGAAAACTATATTTTAGGGTTGGTTCCCTTTGATCCTTAGCTCCGTTACACTACAGAAGTAAGAGTACGGTACTTAACCTTTAGACGGCGAACACATCTTTCTTAACCGAATTTAGCCCGGGCTTAAAACGAATATTGTGACTCCCTCGGACCACCAATCTGTTTGAAACATGTAACTTGACGACGGGAAAACTGGCATTAAGCATCAGTAAAAGGACGTCTCAGTACGTGCATAGATTTTCCTACAATGCGTCGCGGTAAATGCCGTCCCTTCTATAGATATATACCTGTTGAGTTGATAAAGCGTTGTTGGTTGTTTGGTTATTATACTGCACTCGCTGGGGCTTGAGTTCAAAACGCATTCTTCGGCGAAACACCCTCCTGAATGAAATAATTAACAGATGGGATGAGTTGAGCTTATGAAATATCAGGAACTGACTTATACTCAATATAGTTTTAGTGCACCAGTTTTATTTATAAAAAAGCATGTCGAAAATGGCACGCATGTCGCTAATTTCTGTGTTCTGCAAATACTGGAATATTTTTTGCTGTCGTAAAGAATCGAGAATCTCTTTTCGCGTATAAATCGCCAATATGACTTTGAGATTTTCCCCCGATTGCATGGGAATGCACGACAGCCTGATTTTACTACAAGTTTGGAGATTCTTACGTTTGAACCGTTTTCAATGCACATTAGAATATCTTACAAATTCTAATCCAGATGGCGCTTATATGTCACCGTAGTGATATGTAATTTCCCTAATAACGGTCGCCATAGTGTGCCCCTATCGTTGTATTTACATGCAGCTCGGAATTGTGGTATAAAGATTGTTTCCCATAATGCAATCTCGCACCTGCTTCCAACGTGTCCAATTCAAATAAAATTTGTTCCTTGAATTCGGTAATTTTCACTCTTCGATACCTCTGACAACGACCTGAAATAGACCAAGAAAATTAATTTTAATAAATTATTTGACGCCTGCGAATAAAATGTAGAATTTTTCGGATAAGTTAATGTGGTATTGCAAATTTGAAATTGATGTTTTAAGAAATTTGGGGAATTGTGATTTTGGTGATTTGGTAGCAGGTCGACCGGCTTAAGTAAGCCCTCCCGGGGCTTCCACACTCGATCCTCTTGAGCGGGTTGAAGTAGACACTGTCATTTGAAATAACAATAGGCTGGTTTATGTTATTCTGTATGAATTACGCAGTGTTTTGTATGTTGTGTTCTTAAATGTGTAACTTTATTGAAATGAGGATTCTTATATGTAATGTTTATTTCGAAAGTTCGGTTACTTAGCCGATCATCTGGTTTGTGGATGACATCTGGTTTATGTTTATTCTCCATCTATGTGAAATAAAATCAGTTCGCAAGTTTCGTAGTAACCAGACGTGTTGCTTCTTTCTCTCGGATCTGTCCCATCTGGTCGAATCGACCACTTCACGACAATGTTTAACATGAGGATCAATAAAGAATTGAATTGAATGGTCACCTGAAGCACATGCCATCAGAGGACGCGGAGCCGTATACGACAGCTATGCTATTATAAATTGCTATTCGCGATCATACCTGGCCCTAATAGCGAACACATTTTCTCAAACATTTGAATATTGAAATTATATGTTTACACATTTTTATATTGACCGCTCGTAGCCGTCGATAAAATTCACGCCAGCCCTACACAGATTGTAGATAGCTTCGCCATTCCGCCAGCATCCCCATTCAGGTTCTTACTTTTATTTCAGACTTGCGCAATCCGCCATCTTACCGAATAATCCGATGTACTTATCATTTCTATTTATGCCTGCCGCTTCTGGTATAATCATACAGCCGCTATTACAATGCGGCTTATCATGCGACATTTATTTAATGCAATATGATATTTGGACGTTCAAATAGGGTTCATTATATAATCACAAGAAGACATTCTACATCTTTATCAATAATGTCTTGCCAGATAGCTTGTTTGTGTACACATAAACCTGTGACGTTTTGCACATCGATTTACGGCTGTCGTTTGTAAAATGACGCTGAATGGTTAACATTGTTTAGGTTTCATAATGGTAACGTTTTACAAGGCGTCAAAAAACTAGAATTTACAGTTTACCGCACACACTGTAGCGCATACTGTTGCGCCCGCAGTTTCGCGCACATATTGTACATAGCATACCATTTATAATGAAGTAAATATATTCTGATATTTCTCCTTGCTTGACGACTAATTTGTTGGCTGGAATTTCCTGAAAAGACAACGCACACAATTTATGCTCAATCTAACAACAACTTTTTAGACCAGTCTAAACTAATTTTAGTTCTATAGCCAATCTAACAACTTAAGACCAGTCTAGGTAAATATAGGTTCTAATAATATATGATAACATCTATTTCTATACCGATCTCCACTGCGTTTTAGAGCGGTTTACAGCAAAATATACACATCATCGTGTTACATTTCAATAAAATGTTGTTAAAAAGGTAGGTTTTCACGCGAAATTTAAATTCATCAATATCTGTGCAGCTGTTCTAGCGAATCATTTAACTTAAGGTGGTGTCTATGAAACTTCCAGATTGGCCGGATACACACACTGAGGAACATGTGAAATCATTTTCTCACATACGGTGTGAATTTCTTCTATTTCAGTAAGATTAAAGATCATGACTAACCCGGTTACTCGGTTACAGCGTTGTTTATTTTCATTGTAAGTTACGTAGGTAGAATTAAATTAGAACTAAAATTAGAATTTGTCGGTTGAATGGATAGAAATGAGAATCTCATAGGAATCTTATAGGGATCTTGGGGATCGTATAGGGTGTTCATAGGGATCTTATAGGAATCTTAAAGGGATCTTATATAAATCGTATGGGAATCTTATAGGGATCTTATGGGGATCTTACAGGAATCTTATTATGAATCTTATTAGGAATCTTATAGGAATCTTACAGGAATCTTATTATGAATCTTATTAGGAATCTTATAGGAATCTTACCGGTAAAGGGATCTTATATGGATTTTATAAGGATCTTATTGGGAATCTTAAAGGGATCGTGTCAGGAATCGTATAGGAATTTTATAGAAATCGTATAGGAATCTTATAGGAATCTTATAGGGACTGTATAGGGATATTGTTAGGAATCTTATAGGGACCTTATTAGGTATCTTATAGGGATAATGTTAGGAATCTTATAGGGACCTTATTAGGTATCTTATTAGGAATCCTTTACGAATCTTATGGGAATCTTATAGGGATTTTATTAGGAATCTTATAGGGATCGTATAGGAATCTTATAGGAATCGTATGAAGATCGTATTAGGAATCTTGCACGAAATTCATCTGTGATGGGTGGTTGAGAAAGTGCCCTATTCGACTGTGGCCTGACTGGTCTAACGATTTGACAATGAAATGATTAATTTTTTTCTTTCACTTACGATTTTGCGTAAACTCTGTAACAACGCCTGTTTCTCATCGGCGCTGAGGACGTTTAGAATACAGTTGTTACTGTTGAGGAATTCCATTTTCTCGATGCAGTCTTGCTCCCGTCGTTTCAGCAGTAGTTTGTGGAATTTTATTCGATCGATTCGTAAACATTCGCAGGGCTGTTTCGTGTAGACCGACGAGGGAGGGGCTAGATCTGGTACGCCCTCTTTAGCCGATATCAGACCGAGATATTCGCCGGTCGAATGAGTGTAGATAATGTTCGGTTCGTGTACGGAAACACCCGAGTCGCAAGACGCGTCGTACGTCACTTCAACGACGCCACAAATCAGATAGAAACACGACAGGCACGTCTCGTGCTGCATGCACGTCACGTACGTAAACGGAGGAAGTTTTTCATAAGTTAAACAATGAGTGACGCAATCCTTGACGTAATCGACGTCACGGTGGATCATACGCAGTCCGTCAACTACGCACCGCATCGCGCTCATCTCAGACTTAGAGAGTGGCGCCACCTTATCGGACGTAATGCGCTTTCGGTTCTCCGCCATTATTCTACGCGCTTCCGGTGTGACTACAGCGGCACCTTTTGACGAGAAAAAGCGTTTGTTAAACACTGGTGGAATCCCACCATCCTGTTGTAGCGCCCTCTGTGAGTCTTCTTCGCGCGTCTTAAGGGTCGCTTCGATGAATTGTTTCCTTTCTTTCAACTGTTTTATCAGAGATATCATTTTTGAATTGAGATTCCCGGATTATCGGCGGCGATTAAAGAATCCTGAGGTGGATTAAAATCCGAGTCTATTCTGGCTGTAAAGATAAACTCAAGCTTAATCTACCAGAACCAATCCAATACATTTCACTATAACTGAGTCAGGGCCCAGTTTCACAAAAATGATTAAGGCATAAATCGATTTAAGATAAACTGAATTAATGAAGAAATTAAATCGATTTAAGAGTGAAACATTTTTGTGAAACTGGGCCCAGGATTTAGAAGCCGTTTCGTCCCGACTTTGCGGCTTGGTGGGTTGGGTGTTTGACTCACTGGATGAGAGTTGTTGGGTTCGAAACCCGGGTGAACCCCTGCTATTCGATCAGGATACATATCAGAGTTCTTGCTGATCAAACAACCATAGTCGAGCTTCCCATAGTATCGAAGGGAACGAATGAAGAGCCTGTAGCGTCTCTTCCTTTTCATAAACTAGATTTAAAGTATTTCGAATCTATTGTCTTGATAAGAGAAAATCAATTGTCAAAGTACAGAGAAATCAATTCTCAAAGTACAGAGAAATCAATCCTCCAAGTACAGAGAAATCAATTCTCAAGTGAAAATCCAAATTAGATAGCGCCATATGATAATAATACGAATAATATACGCTTTTGTATAGCGCTCTTTTCTAAAAAAAACTGTCTTTACATATAACACTAATTCCACTTCCAACAGAAAACACTGTAGTATTCTAAGAATTAAAAGCATTAGGAAACATGAAAGTTTTTAACCTATTCTAAAAGCAGGAACTGTATGACTATCCAGTCTTGGTAAAAGGTTCCTTAAAAAGGTTTCCTGAAACTTAATGTGAATGTTCACCAACTTTCTTTTTTGAAACTTGTCTTTTGAAATACAAACCAAGTAGTGAGTAACAGCTTAAAGTTTGAGCGGTATAAGACGGGAAGCCAATGTAACTTTTTTTAAACAGAGGTGATCCGTTCTCTACGATTAATTTTTGTTACAAGCCTAGCAGCATTATTTTGAACCAATTGAAGTTTATTTTGTAAAAAATACAGGTGATCCAGATAGAAGTTAATTTGCATATATCCAGAATTAATTGCCACTTTACATGGTTGGGTATCTAGGAAATGACGAATTTTGCTTAAACAATATACGTAGATGATAATTAACTTTGTAAGAAAATCTGTAGGGTGTATCGCTGAACCATTTAAATCTATTAACAAATATAGAGGAAGTATTAGTCTATTCTTCAAGGCTCTAACCAATCATTCCTCAGATATTAGCACCAATTAGATAATGGTTTTCTTAGCGCATATTACGACCCGGCTAAAACTGTGTGCACACCTTTGCGATCATCGTGTCATCTTACCATCGCATGCGATGACACGATGAAAATCGCATCATCCCCGCATACCTCTGCGATTTTTATGAGGGCCTCGAGTTGGATTCATTCACGTGACTGAGCCGCCATTTTGAGCATCATGTGACTGCTTCATACTTAATTCTGATTGGCTACTAAAAAAATGCGTTCGGAACATCGGCAGCGTAGCACGCACGCCTTTACGATTTTCATCGCACGGAAAAATCGCATGCGAAAATATCAAACATGTTTGATTTGTTGCGATGAAACGATGATGCGATGAAATCGGCTCCGGATGCCACCGCATACCTTTACGACGATGCGATAAAACCATGCGATGAAGCGATCATAACATCAATCGCAAAGGTGTACTTAAGTAGTCGTAAGAATAGCGGTAGTAAACACGTGACCACTTCATTCATCTTTTTTGTCGCTGAATCAAAAGGTCATGTGACGCATAACTCGCCGCCGATTGGCTACGACGATCGGATGGAATCGAAGAAAATAGAACTCGTTCTATCCTCGCAATTAGGGTAAAGACGCGGGTCTGCGATCAATACGTCGCGGTCGTAAGTAAACTCATGTCGGAAAGGTTCCCGATGATAAAATCGCAGACTCTCCTCCCGACGATCAGACGAGATGATCGAGTCGACCTGAGCTTAGCTGAAGTTTAGTAGTCGAATGAAACACTCTAATCCATTTATTGAAGAAGTCCCTCAATTCGAATTTTATATGAAATGATTTATTAGAGTGGTTTCGTTCTAATGAATTATCAGCCCTTATTTGTAAACTTTCGAAATCCAATTTATCTACCAATCTAAATATGGTTTTTCTCAACATAATCAATTAATATCTAGACATATCAACTCTCTACTCGATTTTGGTTAATGTCTCTATGTGTCACACTGCTATCCCCATCCACTTCTACTCCACTTTATTAGTTACATATTTGTATT
The DNA here is from genome assembly GCF_964204645.1 of Tubulanus polymorphus. Classification (NCBI taxonomy): domain Eukaryota; kingdom Metazoa; phylum Nemertea; class Palaeonemertea; order Tubulaniformes; family Tubulanidae; genus Tubulanus; species Tubulanus polymorphus. Next base: position 14,706,001 of record NC_134031.1, on the reverse strand, counting down.
CATCCTGACTGTTCATAAAATTTTGTGGTTTCTACGGTACCCCTTGGTTGTTTTTCATTTGTCACTTGTTCTGTTTACTTTTATTCCGACACATCGCTTTTGATTAAGTCCTGTAAGTTTATATGCTACGTTACTTCTGTTCTGGTCATTCCATCTGATTATGGCTGTTAGTCAATAGCCGAAACGTTGTGATTTCGGTCTAATAAATCATTTCATATAATATTCGAATTGTAGGACTTCTTCAATTAATCTTTTAGCTCAAATATGTTACTTCATTCCTTATTAACCGCTGATATACCTACTCACTCAATTACTTAATCATTAACATGTTCTTCCCTATATCAATCAACACTTATTCCTTCACACCTGACGATGATCTGTAGTGTGAGTCCGAAACGTAGTGTATTTGGATTTAAATCTTTTAAAATTGTGTACATCGTGGTTTTTTTACTGAAGGCTATTAGTGACCTACCTGCCTGGATTTACGAGTGATCCCGGTGAGTCCCAATCGGAGTATCAGCGACACTCCTGATAGTGGCTATACAGCGACACTGATAACGTCAGCCACACTCCGTATCCCACGCTCTGGTAATGAAGAATTTCTCCGTCTCAACAAATACACTGTAAACTCATCTATGGTTTATGCATTATTCGTATCATTAGCAGGGCACATTTCGATTTCTGCTGTGTTCAATTCTTTAATTATTTACGAGCATCATTGAAATAGTGTCTTTGAAACCGCAGCAGTTTGAGTTGTAACCGGGGCGATGATGAATAAGGCACACATCAATATCTAAAAATATTGCTGCTGTAACGATATATCGTTCTCCGTGTACGAGATTCCCGTTTGATATGTCATCCCACTGATATTTCATATTGTAAAATCGTTTTTTTAACTGTTTTTTATGTTTTTTCATCATAGGCTGAGATCCCATTGAACGGATTCAAAATATATGTATTTCGATGAATGAATTAAACCGGTCTGTTTGAGATGTCACTGGTGATAATCTGAAAGTTATGTTTACCGTGCACTTTCTCATTGCATCTTGAAATCCGCACCTGCAAAATATTTCACCTTTCCGAGACATTCTGAGGCCGTGTTTTGAAGATAATATGAAATCCAACAATACCGAACGTCAAAAAAGAGACTGAGATGTTTCCTTGAGCTAGTAGGTTCATTCAACGTTTCGACAATATTTTCATCTTCGGAGATGCTGTATTCCAGAAGATGGCTATCTTGATGAAATACTCCTATTGTAATGATAGCATAGAATCCAACTCCAAGAGTAAGACCACGAGTCTGAAATGTTTCGATTTTGAGCTAGTGAGGTTTTAGTCAGACGTTTCGACTAGATCCTAATAGTCATCGACGGAAAATGACAATATAGCATTAGATAGAATCAGAATTAGATATCCCTAGCGAAGACGTTGAATAAACTGGTTATCTCAACAACAAAACATTTCTGACTCTATTTCTTAATCATTGCGTGATTTTATATCTTTCGTCAAAGCTTACCTGAACGAAACGCGTGATTTCCCGAAATCCCGGAGTAAAATCAACCGCGCACTTTATCCGGTTGAATATGACTGATAGTCAGCTCGTCTGTCAATGACCCGGAGTACCGGAAGATGTACGGATGAATTTTTTTCGAGCGCTGTTGTCATGGAACCGTTGTGAAGTAGTAAGTCGATTGTTCGCGGTTGGAACGTCGTTACTATGTAAACAAATAAATACATTGTTCAATTATATTCTGTAACGTTTGTAACGCGTGCGTAACGTCAATTATTAGGAATCCTTAAAATACGATTTTTCTGTCCAACTCTAGAGGGCATTGTTGAACTGAACCGTGGAACTGTGGAATTGTGGAATTGTGGAATCGTGGAGTTCTTGAAGCGTGGAATTGTGGAACTGTGTAACCGTGGAATCGTGGAGTTCTTGAAGCGTGGAACTGTGGAATTGTGGAGATCTTGAAGTGTGGAACTGTGGAATTGTGGAATTGTGGAGTTCTTGAAGCGTGGAACTGTGGAATTGTGTAACTGTGGAATCGTGGAGTTCTTGAAGCGTGGAATTGTGGAACTGTGTAACCGTGGAATCGTGGAGTTCTTGAAGCGTGGAACTGTGGAATTGTGGAGATCTTGAAGTGTGGAACTGTGGAATTGTGGAATTGTGGAGTTCTTGAAGCGTGGAATTGCGGAACTGTAAAATTGTAGAATTCGTGAACTGCGGAACTGTGAAACCGTGGAATCGTGGAACCATGGTACCTGTGGAATCGTTGAACAGCGGAATTGGGGAATTCTTTAACCGTGCAATTGGATGCTGAAATCTAGTTGCTTCATTTTGATCAAACTTGAGTAGCAGTAAATCTAAGTCAAGAAAGCCTCGGCTCAGTTTTATCTTCTTTTTAACAGTCCACTTGAAATCGGTTGATTATTGATTCTACCGCACTCGACGCACTAACAACCAATCGCGCAATCTGGGACAATGAAGATTTATTATAATCACAACTTTATTTACAGTTCATTGTGCATATAGTATTGAGCATTGTGCATTGAGTATATGATCTCATATATTATATTGTTCGTTGTTAAAAAGGGATTAATTCGTATAATTAATCTCAGTTTTGACCCATCAACAAAATGACGACATAAGAAGTTACTGAAATATACAGAAATTATACCAATGATAATTCTCATAAAACATTTAATATAATCACGACTCTATTCACTGATATTAGCACATTTTATTTGAATACACTTAAACATGACAGCCAGCTATTTCTCGACCTATTTTGATATTTGGCTACTTGAAATTCCCTACATTTTCAACACTATTTAACTAAGTGAATATATCTTCCTGATCTAGTAGCCCATTTCAACAAGAACTTTTCAGTACAAACACCAATATTCAACTGCCTAAAATGCCAATTAAATGTCCAATATATGTTAGCTATGGTGGCTGATTCGGGACATGTAAAATTTTTTTTCGTCCTCCACGAAAACGCGCAGAAACAAATCTTTTGCTCGCAAAAACAAACTTTTAACGCGCAAAAACTAAATATTCCGTTTTTGCGCGCTTAAAGTTCGTTTTTGCAGCGCGCAAAAACGGAAAATTTGGTTTTTGCGCGTTAAAAGTTGGTTTTTGCGCGGTAATGTTTGTTTTTGCGTGTCCCGAATCAGCCACCATAGCAATACATACAAAGAGTTGTAATAATATAATTGTCAATTTGCCTGTCCTACATAATAATAGGACATCCCCCAAGCCTCCTAAGACGGCTGTACCGACAAATGGACACGGCTGTCTAGACTGGTATTGATGTAACCAAAGGGTTAACCTAATTCATTGTCAATTGACTTAGCCCCAGGCTCAAGTTAATACCAGTCTATACGACAAGCCCCTTGCATTTGAAAAATAATCATGAATATCATAATCAACTCATCGATTGTGTAAACAGTAGAAATATATACAAATCAAGCCATTCAAAAACCCGCAGAAATCTCAGTGTCGTTAAAAATCGATATTAGAAATTAACTGATTCATGCTTCTTCAGCAGAATAGCAGCAGAAGTCTTAAATATCTCATTACAAAACTTCAAAACGAATTTTAAGTCATTCTTATGATTCTTAGGTCACAATCGGATGAGTTACAGTTCAGAACTCATTTTCGATAAAATTGTAAAATCGTACGTAATCGCAACAAACGAACATTATCTGGTCTTCGCTATGGTGACACTCAGCCGGTCGTCTGCGAGCCTGTGCCGACCGCAGAAATGCCAACAGTTTACGATCGTCTTGTCGTTTGTTCATTTTTCTGGCGTGTATTTTCGCTGCAGTTTCAGTGTCAGGCGATACGTTTCCGGGTGCGGGAAGTTTCACATGTGCTTCGTGCTGCTTTTCTTTAGCGGTGTAATTCACATTTTCTTGACGATTCTCGAATTTCTTTGAATTGTTATTCCCATTTCTCCGGTGTTGCTTACGTCGCTCTATTAGGGGCGATTCTGATATATCACCCAGAGTAACCGGTGAATCGATGCCATCGGACGCTTGAGACCTGACTGACCTGACTTTATTTACAGTCGGACTGTGCACATATATTTCCGGTAGGTGGCGCATTTTCTCCTGCGTTGTCTTCGTTCCGATCGGCGGAAGTGGAGACTTTATACCGAACGGCGTCACGGGTGAGTTCTCCGGACTAGAAGACGATTGTAGCGCCACCTGCGATTCTAAACGTTCAAGTTCCTTTTGCAAACGTCGGCGTTCGTTTTCGTCGAAAATGTACGGCGGCGATTTCTGTGACCTGTGCAGTTCGGACGCCGACGGGACTACACGTCCAATATTGTGTTTCTGTGAGCGGAGGGTGTCATCCAGAACCGAGTGACTCCTAGAAATCGCAGTTGAATTTCTCAAACACGACATCGAATTTCCGTTGCACGGAACCGACAGCAAATCCGCTTGGTGCAAGTGTTGCCGTTTCAATCTCATATCTACATTTCTTCTTGCCTGTTCCAAACGTTCAGTCGAATGCCAAGTTGACGCCCGGCTGCGGAAGGTCGGCTCCGTATCGGCGTGTGAGCGGCCCTCGATATGGTATAATTGCTGGGTCTCTTGACGATAGTGCTGCATCTTGTAGCAGAGCGAGCGAGCGAGAGAAATGTTGCTTCAACCACCTGATTTTGTACTTATTATGTATTCAATTAACACTTCAATGCGTAATTCAACGAATCATACGCGTTAGTTTGAAATGAACTCTTCCGTGGTTTCTGTGGATTTAGAATTAACATCCGGTGGTTTCAATGTGTTCGAGTCAAGACGGAGATAGATTTCGTCAAATCATTTAGAATTCATCCTGTTGTTGCTGCGAGTGCGCATTTCGAGTCAAAACAAAGTTAAGAATAGATTGAAACGTTTTGCTGCTATTCAAATTCAGCACATGCGATTCGTACACGAAGTGATAATTCATTTCATAAAAGCGTTTTACATTTAAGACCAAGGCTCTTTGGACGCCTGGTAAAATTGACACATTTCGTAGAAAAAGTCCTTGATATGATTTTCTATATAAGAAATCAACACTTTCACAGATGACTTGAAAACTTCGAAGATTCTTCGATCATTAACTATCCTGATTATTCTTCATCTTTCTTTTATTATTGGACACTCGACATAAGATCCTCAATTGCAAGCCAAATTTACATCGGCCGACAGTGTAGCAGCACCACTATCGATATATTGTTCATACAATTGTTACATAGAAACGATATATAGATATCAGATTTTATCTTTCGTTTTTTTCATTTTCTTCCCGATAATTCTTAGTCAAATAGTAGTTAGAAATAGATTCAAACATTTTCGTGTCAGATTTTCCAAATGATCAATATCACCTGAGATTGCTGATACTGCAAGAATTCTTAAGAGGGCAACATTCTAAGGGAACTAAGAGACGATTTTGTTACCGGTATCGATATTTTAGGCGGCCGGTTGTAACGTGTACCGGGTTCGACGAATACGCCATCTAACGGAAGTTCCCCTTACTACTACACATCCGAACTTGATCCATTCTTCATCAGCGTATTAATGGGACCGGCCTCGGAACCGACTATTCGCAAACATGCAAAGGTTTGTGGCTTCTTTCGAACCCTCATTGCCTCCCCCTTCCCCAGTCGACATTGGATATGACGCTACCGCAGCTGCTGCCACCTAGGAGTCTAGCCATCGAACAGTTTTTTAAAAATCTATCTTAGTTTAGATGCTCACTCTCGTTTTAGACAACAGCCGACCTGTTTGCGTATTGCTTATCGTGTGAATTGCCATGAAATTCTTATCGCGATGTATTCTGTATTTTTTGTACAAAAAGTTACAACAAAATGTAAAAAGTCGCCCTATCCTCGGAGCTGTCCTATTGTACAAACTGAAAAAGACGGAAGAGGAGATGGCGAAATCAATTATCACTTGTTGTAGAGTTTTTAGATTTATTTTCGTATTTTATTTAATTAGCGATAGCAGCGGCGGAGCCAGGGGGTGCACATGGGGCAAGTCCTCGCACATTTTTTATGGACTGACCTCTCCGTGAGAACGAAGACAAGCATGTGAAAAATTCCTGAAATTGTGTAAGCTGGTGTCGTCGTTTACAATAACCAGCGCTTTTTTTCGACAGTACATCGTTCATGAAATGTGTGAAAATCACTATTCAAATTGCTAGTTTAATCGTATCTGATGGTGCCCAGAACGCATCTCCGCACGTCTAATTAAAAAAATGAAATTTTCCAGACCCCCCATTTGGATTTGTGCACCCCCTCCATGGAATTCTTAATCCGCCACTGGATAGGCTAACTGATAATTGGCCAAATTGTGATAAGTTGCGAAAAATGTGGATGTCTTACTAACCTATTTGTTACTTGCTAACAACAGGATAGAATCCAATTGTTTATTTCGATTTCATATAGAAATTCGACAGATCATCCAACTATATAAGTATAGATATAAACAAGAAAACTGAAGTTGAAAGTTTGTTGACGCCTCGAAAAGCAACACATTTATTACTTAATATTGTCGACAATAAATAATATGATATACCTTATCTCATATAAAGGATCAATAAAGTTATTTTGAATTTGAATATATCAATATTTGAATTGAATTGATCGGAAACCAGTCTAGCCCCGATATATAGATGTGCATCCTCTCAAAAGTTGTTATTGAAATTTATCATAATATAATAAGAGTTATGAAATGTATAGTATCACAAAATAAACGCCAAAATTCACAAAATTACTGCAATTGTTACTTTTAAGCGCCAATATCGATGACGTAGAAGAGCACATTGACTCACGCAGAACCCCGTTTATAGCGCATCCTAGCTATGAATTTATATAGACATTATTGTAGCGGTTTTGACGGCGTCAAAAATAATCAAAAAACTGCATTCGTTTAGAAAAAAAGGCTCAAAAATTCTCTTGTTTACCGATATTCCCACTCTTATATATATGCATACCAGTAAACGGTTACGTTGTATTATGGTCCGTATCATGTCGTTTTTTCTTCCTTTCCTTATTACATTTTAGTTTTTCTTCTAGGGCTGCTTTCATGTTCAAGCCTACCGATTCATGTTGCTTCAAAGCAGTGCTATATCTAATATCAATACATCTCTAGTGTGTTTATTCATTGTAGAAAAGCCTTTTGGAAATAAATCGTAATCATATCGTATCATATCAATCATATCATATCAACTATATTCGCGGACTTCCGATTTTAGAATCTAAATCCCCTGGACCCAGTTCCACAGTTGTGAGTTAGAGTTAACTCTGAGTTAAAGTTAGTTCATTTTCAATGTTTTAACCCAGGGTCAAATCTTAACTCAGAACTGTGGAGCTGGACCCAGGATCCTTTCCTAGAGTCCATGATTCAACTCAGAGTTAACTCCTTGAAAATCAACTAATTTTAACTCGAGGTTAACTCTTCAACTCACAACCGTGGAACTGGATCCAGTTTCGTTCACAGCAAGTTTATAGAGGACATCAATTCAAATCAAATTAAATCGAAGAATCGATCAAATGAGGGATTATTCCCTGTTTCAAGAACACTTGAGTCAATACAGTGCATTTTCAATTACTCTGACTCCATAGAGTCAAATTAGTTCATTTTCAACTATTTTAACTCCATAGAGTCAAATTAGTTTATTTTCAATTACTCTGACTCCATGAAGTCGAATTACTATATTTTTAATTGTTTTAATTCCATAGATCGAAATAAGTTCATATTCAATTACTCTGACTCCATAGAGTTGAATGACTTCATTTTCAATTACTCTGACTCCATAGAGTCACATTAGTTCATTTTCAATTATATGACTCTGAAGAGTCAAACCTCATCTGACAACTTAACGAGAAACTGGATTCAACGAATCTGATCCGAACTGATTTTCAGTTTACACTTCTATGGTCGGATGCAGCAGCAGCAGCAGCAGCAGCAGCAGCAGCAGCAGCAGCAGCAGCAGCAGCAGCAGCAGCAGCAGCAGCAGCAGCAGCAGTGTAATTGATACGGTGTCTGAGTGATGGAGAGAGCGGGCTGGCTGCTGATGCTGATCTGTGGGCTGATACTTTGTTCTGATTGGCTGACTGTCTAATCGATGGTGACAACGATGATTTATGAATCAATGTTGACGACTTTGATCTTTAAGTAAATCAGATCAGCTGCAAAAAACACAGCATATGAATAAAACCCTTTAGATTCAATTTCATTTCTCGGGAATGCTTTTCATTTGACGAAAAATTTTGAAAAAAGTCCTAGTCTACCGTAATATCAGAATCGGCAATTTTCGTTCAGATTCTCCGTAAATAAATCGACTTTCATTGCGAAACTATTAGAAATAAATTCGGTAATGGATGCGTGTGTGTGTATTTGAGTGGATGGATGTTGGCGGGACCCTGGCTCTCGTGTCTGCCTGTCAATCAGGCGTGCGTGTCTCTTTATCGGACAATGTTTAGTGGGCGTGTCTCAGTCCGATAATAACACGCTTAGTGATCGTGTCGCCTGTCAATAATGAGTCCCGTGTGAGAAGTTTACCGCTGGCTCCTCCAACGCGCGTGCGACGACGCCGTATCCTTCAAACATTTTAGCCCGAACTCCTATTTACAGTTTCGACGTAGAGAAGCGCGTAGGATTTACACGAAACGAATCTCGGTCATCCCGTCGTCGTCGTCGTCCTCATCGTAAATATTGATCATCAAGGTATGAAGTGAATTAGCGAAATTTGTTTGAAATTATACTTAAAAAGCCTATACAAATCTAAAATTGTAAAAACGAAGTCTATCCATCTATACCAAGAATCCAAATCTAATAGACATGAATGTTTCGGTTAATCTGCTTAGAAACCATCATCAGTAAAGAAAATAAATTATCTTTAATCTTTTAACTTTGTATGTACAGAGTTTTACTCTATATAATCTTTACTCCACGTCTGGGTGTATGGAGGTTAGTCAACTATGTATTCATTTTTTTAACATTTGTTCCAGACCAACGAGGTCACTATTCAAATATAAGTTTATTCAATGCATTCGATAAATTTTCGTTTGAAGAAGGAATTGAATTGGACTCTCTTGATTTTTAACAAAATGTCTCATAGAATTGACTCCAAACGTCACTACTCTCTAAGTTCAGAAAAAAAATGATGATAGAATTTAGTCTAAACGTCACTAATCTCATAGTTTTGAAAATGGCTGATTGAATAGAATTAAGTCTAAAAACGTCACTATATACTCTCTTGTGAGTTTGTTTCATGATTGTGGGGTTTTCCTTAATTGAACAACAGACAAGCACTTCATTTCAACCGGAGAGGGGTGGGAAGGATCAGAGTAAGATCATACAATTAATCTAATTAAAGGTGTATGAGCATAAAGAACTTTCTGAGGCCGAAGCACTTTATTTTGGCGTCTTTTCATCTCTGTTCGTTTTATCAACTTTTAAAGTTCTGATAGTTTTTCTCACGGAATGCAAAACAAAGTTTTTGGAAGTGTTCTTACCAACGCTGGGAACGCGTGAAAGTTTCATTTGCCACATCAGGGAAGTGTCTCATTACATTTCTCTGGTCACATCAACATATGTTAAAGCTCATCTAGAGTATCTTTGGGTTTAGAATATTTTGATCTTGAATCAGTATGATCACAATATCGGTGATGAAACAAAAAATCTAAAATCCAACTATTGTTGAAAGACTAAAAGCGTGTATTTAAAACATCAGAAATATTTCGGGAGGAGCTCCTACCACCCTTAATTCTTCAGGCTAATATATTATCATTCGATATGATTTTAGACTGAATAAGTCGCAAGTAGTCGCTCTTGTTTGGTTGATAAACCGTTCATTTCTCACGCAATTTAGTCTGCGTGAAAGGTTTTAACCCGAACAGTGGAACCGGTTCCTGACCTAGGAATACCAAACGAGGACTCAATTCCATCACAGTTCTGCGTTAAATTTGACTCTAATCAGTTAGAACAAGTTCGTTTTCTATGTTTTATTTTAGAGTCAAATTTTAACTGACAACTTATGGTTCGGCAGAGTTGTGGAACCGGCTCGTAAAACTGTGGAACTGTGGATATTATGTTGAATTGAGGAACAGGATCATTTCGTTATGAAAAGTAGTAAAATATTAATTGAATTTTTCGCTATAACAGAAAACAAGATAAAACAAAAAATTCCCAGCTGTTAAAATTAGAGGCAACAAGTGACTCTTTACTTTAAGTGCAGCTGGTGCTTCAATGTTACCAACTATTCAAATAGAACAGAATACATAGATATTTCAAATAATAAAATATACAGAGGCTTCAGTCAGTCTTTCACTCTTCAGACCTATCAGTATAAACCAAGTCAATTTGTCCACCGAGAGAGAGAGTGAGAGGGAGAGAGAGCGAGAGGGATAATCCGACTGGTATATTGTGGCTTCTATATCGCCTCGAATCATGTTGGCTGAATTCATATATTTTCAGAATCAAATGGATAACAACTGTAATTACCCGACCCCGGCACAGGTGAAAAATTTTCCAGGTAATTGATTTCATTCGTTTCAAATTTCTACTTAATAACTATCATTAAACGGTAGTTTGTTTTTCGAATTCGTCGGTTTTGAACGCGCCGACTAAACTCTAGAAACTTATTTCGAAATTTGTAATTCTTCGGAGAATAAGCTTCAAGTCCATGCCCCGGGTTTCATTAAAGAACATACGAGTTATTAGCCGAAATAGGACCGAAGCGCCATTGAATGAAAAAAAAACGCTCATTCGATAAAATCCCCGCATACTAAGAATATATGAGTATATGAGTCTGAAATGTCCTCGAGCTTCAGTGGTTTATCCGACGTTTCGACTTGATCCTTTTAGTAGTCATTTTCAGAAATACTAGGGTTAGAACAAAATTATCAATTAAATATAATGTATACAACCCAGAAAAATGATTAAAACTACATAAGGTAGAATTCAAATTGAATAATTTGAATAGGTAATTCAATACAACATAGAAAAACAGGAAACCTCTCGCACTTGTTTTTCACATGCTTAACGTCAGATTTAATCGTTCTTACAAGACGGACTGAGAGTGTTGTTCCATCGAGATAAAGGTAACATGCTTATTTGAATCGCTGGGTTAGAATTCGAAATTTGATTAATTCTAAAGCCTCATACCGATTTACAATATCGTGGAACCATAAGTCCTGTGAAATTGGAAAGAAATAGAATACTCGAATCTCGCTATTAGAACAAACCTCGTTTATGTCGTCGTAAATTTTATCGTTACTATATATGTATAGTGCTACTGCAATAAAGCAGGCTCCCACTCGGGCGTGGAGCTGAAACCCACTATATGTCAAAATCTAAAATATCAACCAATGTTATACAATTTATTCATCAAGTAAGAATGAAAATATTCAACATTTTGAGACCATCGTCAGGTGTGACAAACTTTTTTATAGGTATTTCCTGGAAGGCGGGACTGATCGACGGGAATTTCTATCATAACTACAAACTCCCTATTTCTAATTTCTCTCTGTTTTCAGGAAGTATGCCCGCGTTGAATCATAAAGAGATTTGCAGTGGATGCGGTCGACCTATTGAAGATCGGTTTTTACTAAGGGTTATGGACAATTCGTGGCATGAACATTGTCTACAGTGCAATATATGCCAGGAACCATTAACCAGGTCGTGTTTCGTCAAGGATAGAAAATTATTTTGCAAGACCGACTACGACCAGTAAGTTGATTTTTTCTTCCAGACACACATAAATTTCATAAATCCTGATTGATGCAGGGGAAATATGGGAGGTCATGACATAGATCTGGTATACAGGTACTACTAGGTTTTATTTATTAATAATCTGATAATTTTCCACCAAAAAAAAAAGGTTGAAAAAAAAGCTTGAAAAATGTCGAGATTAATGGTGAATAGGGCTGTTTAATGGTTGCCGTCTTTAAAAGCCTATAAGTTAGCACTACCCTTACGTAAAGTCGTCAGTAACCCTGAACCTTATTTATCGTCAATCTGATGATTTACCACCTAAAAAGGCTTGAAAATGTCGAGATTAATGGTGAATAGGGCTGTTTAATGGTTGCAGTCTTTAAAAGCCTATAAGTTAGCACTTCCCTTACGCGAGGTCGTCAGTATACCTGAACCTACAACATCCAGTTTGTCAGCAACGTGTGCGCCGAATTGTGTTGACCGAGGAAGTTTGTTAGTTTGTATTGTCAGTTTGGCAACCGTTTCAGTGGCGAATCCATCGGAGATTTTAGGGGGTCTCAACCCCTGCTCCGTGTTCGAAAGATTTCTGATAGTTTGCAAATGTTTATCGTTTGCCTTTTCGGTTCTGGCAAAAAAATTATATCAGGGAGAACACTGCGCTTGACCCACCCCTCCCTCCGCTCAAACTTTCTGGATACGCCCGCTGTTAGCTGCAGTGACCAGCCAGGTGCGGTAACTCTTTTCACAAAAACATATATTCCCTTTTACGTCTTCACTGGTTACTAGATTTTTGTACGGAATTTTCAACGGACAATTTCCTAATTCTCAGTGTAGATGAATAAACCACCGAAATAGCACCTTAAAGCAGAAAGAATGACGTGTCTGATCTCAAGGTCACGTCGTGGGCTTCCACCGACTGTGGCCGAAAATTGTTACCATGGCAATAATCACAGCTTGACGACCATTAGGATTTATCAACTTTGCCGACATTTCGTGGCGATGTTATGGAGATCTACGGCAGATTTTAGCGATAAATACAGATAATGTTTGCCGACATTAGCCCCCCTACCGCGTAGAGGAGGCTATCGCAATAGTCAACTGTTTAACTGATAGAAGGAACCTTATAAGGTCTCTTACACCAATCATATATTGTGAAACAACTAAAATTGTGCCACCAGTCAACTATCAAACAGCATTCAATGAATTACAAAATGATGTTGATCTCAATATCGATATGTTAAATAATAATAAACGGTGACATTTGTGAAGCGCCTATTTCAATGCGACCAATGTTCACCGGGGCCGAGTTGTTTACAGGTCGGAAGCTGATTTGAACGGGAAAATATTAAGCGCTCGTTTGAAATCATCGAAATGAATTATGTTGGTGATAATCTCCTGTTTACGGCAAATGCACATACTCCTCGTATCTCATCAAGCCTTCATTAACGAGTTTATTATTCTTCTTGTTCAAAGCTATTTGAACGTTAGTACATGAACTCGTTCGCTTTCTAGTCCAGTGCCAGGTTTAAGTCATCCTCCCCGGGAGGGATTTGAACCTGATGGCATCGAAATTGCCACGGTATTCGTACCCTGCCACACTAGACCGAGTACGCAGCTACAAGCTCTAGATCTAGCTGGGTCTCTTCTTATCTAGCTAATCGTCAACATTTAGTCTCCTTCAACAAAACTGTTTCTTCTCCACTCGTCTCAGGCGTCCCTCAAGGCTCGATTCTCGGCCCTTTCCTCTTTTTAATCTACATTAATGATATTCACAAACGCTCTAACCACTTAGATTAATTCTATTTGCAGATGATACTAACTGATTAGAATCTCACAAAAATTTAGAAACTCTAGTACAAAACATCAATTCTGACCTCAATTTCCTATATAAACTAACTCCAAACCTCGACAAAACAAAAACAAAACAAACGTAAACCTTTCTTAAATCCAAATTTCCAAATAAAAATTGGCAATTCTTTAGGTATTATGAACAAATCAAAACACATCCTTGATACACAATCCAACTTAACACTTTATCATACCCTCATATACCCACACCTGACCTATGGTCTTCTAACATGGGGACTCTCTCTAAACAAAACAACGAAATGTCTTCTTCTTCAAAAAAGGATCGTTCTCTCTCCCTCCCTCTCCCTCCCTTTCCCTCCCTCTCCCTCCCTCTCCCTCCGTCGCACTCCCTCTCCCTCCCTCTCCCTCCCTCCCTCTCTCTCCCTCTCTCTCCCTCATTATCAGCCAATCAGATATCCCGTCTTATTTTAGCCCGGGTTTTCCCATTTATAGTTCTTCCGTGAAATTTACCTCAGCAATTATACAACAAGCAATCTGATCGGTGCCGCAAGTTTTCGTGCGGCAAAGCTGCGCATGTACCTGCGCACCCGGTCTACAGTGGCAGGGGTTCGTGGCAGGGGCTGAGTGTAGCGATGCCATCAGGTTCGAATCCCTTCCGTGGGAGGATGGGTTTAAGTGGGTTGGTGTGATGTTACAAACCGATCTATTAAGAAGATTGATTTCAATTTATCCCCTTAGGTATAATCTACAGCAAATTCGATTTCATTAACTTTAGTAATGCGCTTTTTCTGTATACTGTATTCATAGGACCTATATCTGAGCCGATTAAGTTAAACTCAGGGTTTAAGTTAAAACTGGCCCCGGTTCAACAAAATGCGACTCTGCCTTTGAGTATGAACTGATTTAACACGACTGTGGAACTGGGTCACATGACTGTTGAGATATCTCACCAAGCACTCCTAAACACTTCGAGGCAAGAATGGAAACATTTTTCGAACCTTCCCGGAACATCCTGAAAATCGCGTCGGCCAAATCCTCCTCAGGCTTAAATCATAGTTTTATCAGGATGTTACCATAGTGAGAAGATACTCTCTCTGATCTTGTGAAGAGTTTGACTTCCTGAAGTATCGAGATTTACCGGAGCCGCCCGCCTCCGGCTAAAATACCGTCTTTTCATCGAAGTGGTTAAATACCGCGTTAAGACGATTGAGACACGTGACATCGAGGGGTAATAGCAGGATAGTAGGATACGGGTGAATCGCTTCAGGTGAGAGAGGAGCACAGCAGCAGCAGCAGCAGCAGCAGCAGCAGCAGCAGCAGCAGCAGCAGCAGCAGCAGCAGCAGCAGCAGCAGCAGCAGCAGCAGCAGCAGCAGCAGCAGCAGCAGCAGCAGCAGCAGCAGCACCAGCAGCAGCAGCAGCAGCAGCACCAGCAGCACCAGCAGCAGCAGCAGCAGCAGCAGCAGCAGCAGCATTTGAGCTAGAATAACGGAAATACTTGTCAAGCGTGAAAAACTACTTGAATTCATCAAGACCGAAAGTGAAACAAAAGATATCTACTGAATTTTTGAGTCATCGATATCATCAAGGGTGACTCCGAGAAAGGGTTACTCCAATGAATTTGGGATTTGATAATTTCTATGATAATTTTGAAACGACTTTTCTTGATCGAGGTTAACTATGGAACTGGGTTTATAGTCAAATTAAACCCATACACCCCAGGAACTGGGTCCAGAGAAAAATTAAACGCGCACAACTGTGGAACTGAGTGCGGAGTCAAATCAAACCCACACAACTGTGGAACTGGGTTCAGATACATGCTCACAACTGTGAAACTGGGTTCTGAGACAAATGAAATGCACATAACTGTGGAACTGAGTTCAGATACGAAATGAATGCACATAACTATGAAACTGGGTTCAGAGACAAATAAAATGCGCTCAAAACACTGTGGAACTGAGTTCGGAGTCAGATTAAACGCGCACAATTATTGTAAATCTAGGTCCAGGGTCAAATTAAACCTACATACACAACTGTGAAAATGGATTCAAATGCAATAGGCAGAATCACAAGAATCACTGCATCGATTTGGTTGTATTAGCAATATAATTGTATTATTATTGTTGCCGCCTGGCAATTGCCCCTTAAGACATGTTACAATTCAAATTAGCATATTTCTGACCATCGTCTGCCATCCGAATTGACCGCGTATAGTTCCTATCAATGACACACAGGTATCTGCGGTCATATGAAATATGTCCCTGTTGGCAACCGATATAGTCGAACACAATAATCCTTCATTAATCTCCGTAATAATTGAACCGTTATCTTCGCTTCATTAAACTATCCTCCACTCCCCTCCCTCCCCCTAAACGGCCTAGGGGCTTACATCATAATACATGCATACATATACCCGGCACCCTTCTTCTTGAACTGCCATTTGAATTAAAACTCTCGGACTTGCGAGTAAGTGTCAGGTTTCTAGGGGATCTAGCAATCAGTCCGGACAAGTGACATAATTCTCCATGACTTAATGCACATTTACGATTTGCTGTTTGCTCCTTGAGGTCAACGTGATCTACGAAATGATCGGGCCATTCGACTCAAGATTTACAATATTCTGAGGTGTGAGGAAAACGAAATATCAAATCTCTTTAAAAAACTGTTATATAAAACTTTTTACTTGGAAATCATTTTCAGTAATTTCTACATGAAATTGATTGAAAATCTTGTTGTTTCACGATGGAAATTTTTTTGTGGATAAAGTTTCGACACATATTTATCATTTTTCTTAAACTGTTGTGTCACCTGCAGAAATAAATGAACGCTTCAGTTAAAAGTACAAGTGTACTCTCTCACCGTTCCCCGCTCTCCCTTCCTCCCTCTCACTCTCTCTCGGAAATTGTTTGGATAGAAACCAACGTTGAAAATTGAAATATATTTGAAATATTTGTTGTACAAACGAATGAGATACGGGTGGTAGTGTCCTGTCTTCATACAGCTGAGTCGATTGAAACGATATACTACACGCCCGGTTGCGACACTTGTAATTCACGGACTCGCTGAAACATACGACGATACCGCAAATTTTCACCGAGTTAGATTTACACAATAACTATTTCAAGTAGGGCACGTTGAATTGGAGTTATATAAATATTTGACCCACCTGCCTCGGAACCAACAAGCCTTTTAATTATCATAACCTGTGTGGACAGAGAAAAAATGTCAAGGGTTTCAAAGTTCATTACCTCGATGAAAAAATGAGGCCTAGATAGAATATAGGTGAGATGAGATAGAGGGAGAGAGGGAGAGAGGGAGAGAGGGAGAGAGGGAGAGAGGGAGAGAGGGAGAGAGGGAGAGAGGGAGAGAGGGAGGGAGGGAGGGAGGGAGGGAGGGAGGGAGGGAGGGAGGGAGGGAGGGAGGGAGGGAGGGAGGGAGGGAGGGAGGGAGGGAGGGAGGGAGGGAGGGAGGGAGGGAGGGAGGGAGGGAGGGAGGGAGGGAGGGAGGGAGGGAGAGAGAGAGAGAGAGAGACGATTGAACCCTTGACGATTATTCTTGTATTGTAATTAATTGTTGAGAGATTATTGTGATGATAATCTAACTGGAGATGTACTTCCGGCGCGATATAGCCGATAACAGCCGACGAGTCTGAAATACCATTAACGTGACGGAGCCGTGTAATCTGTTCCTTAATCAAATATTCATTGAAGAACCGCTCGTTCTTAAATGCTATCTTTTTGTCGGGGATAATAGGGAATTTATAACGCGCTGGTTTATGAAAGGAGCCTCGTGTCAAAGTGAAAGATTGATAGAACGCGTTTAACGGCGAAAAATACGCTGCGAAAACTATCCACTTCCTGACTCGGTATTTAATGACTCAAACCAACAAATTGAAAAGTCTGATATTTTGCCGGGACCCCCCTGCGACGTGGAGCGTATAGCCACTTCTATATACGCGTTTGTTAATCATTTGAAAGCATTGTTGAACAGTAACCATAGCACCGTACCGGAAACCGACTGTGAACGCATTGAATTCTGTGTAAAAGGGAGAAACAAAGGAAAGTCTTCGGCGGACAATGATATAGTTACCGCCGGGAGAACGCTTCTAAGAGGGATGACATGTTCAGTCAATTTGTGCTTCAACCTATTCGGTAAAGAGTCCTTCCCTTCCCTAGAGGGTTAGAGTTAGACCGTATCCGACGGTTCCTGTCCGTCACAAAGGCCGCTGATAGCATATCGGTGTACCATTCACTTGGCTAAATTTCTGAAAATTACCAGAAACACAGAAAGCGTCGATTTGGAGAGGAATAGTAATTCAAATACGATCTATTAGCAATTCGTCATCAATAGCGATTCGTAAATGAGCTTAAATTAGGAAGCTTTTAGTGAACTTATAATAAGCTGAGGATCAAAATAGCGGTCTTTAAAGGTTGAA
The DNA here is from genome assembly GCF_964204645.1 of Tubulanus polymorphus. NCBI lineage: Eukaryota > Metazoa > Nemertea > Palaeonemertea > Tubulaniformes > Tubulanidae > Tubulanus > Tubulanus polymorphus. Next base: position 14,688,047 of record NC_134031.1, on the reverse strand, counting down.
TTGATTACGTGATTTGTGTTGTGGTCAGAGTTGGGTGTAGAGCAGGGGCCATTTCAACAGTAGTGTACTCCGGGTTTAGAGTTACAGGGCTATCTATGTACCACCAGCAGATGGTTGATTTTGCTGTTACGTTAAGGGTTTTGATGGCAACTTAGTTGAATTGAACATAAAGTGTCTGTCTAGGGTGCGAAATCTGACAGGTAAAATATAGATTAGTAAATTTTCAATGATAAACACTTGAGTCAAATCTTAGCAGACGGAGAAGTGTGTGAAAGTTTGGGCAGGGGTTAGAGACAGGTGTGCCGGTGTTGCGTGAAGGTTTGGGCAGGGGTTAGAGACAGGTGTGCCGGTGTTGCGTGAAGGTTTGGGCAGGGGTTAGAGACAGGTGTGCCGGTGTTGCGTGATGGTTTGGGCAAGGGTTAGAGACAGGTGTGCCGGTGTTGCGTGAAGGTTCGGGCAGGGGTTAGAGACAAGCGTGCCTGTGTTGCGTGCTACCTCTCTTCCACACCGCTGCTACTAATCATTATTAACCAAACGGAAATAAAAAGATAATTTAATTTAAACCACAACTAAAACTATCAGTACATAATTAAGTATGGAGTGTCGGGGTTCGGTTGCTGGGCGCCTAGTTCGCGGTCGGATTGAATTTTATCGTAGATATTGATAATTGGTTTGTTATGTCAATACGCGCACGCCAGACGATCGGGACGGCCCCGTCACCCGATCACACGGGGCTGGAGTGAAGTGATTTCAAGTGGTATACACGCGATAAACACCGGCCCTTCTATTTCTCGAGTACAGGGATCAACAATACGCATATACACCGATATCACCGTAGGGAATGCGGTTCCGGGAGGCGAGGGGGTTCGCGGGTGTCTAAGACGGTCGATGGAGACTTGACGTGTGGGTAATTTACTATATCACCTCTTTCATATCGAGTCTGCTTTCTCTCTATCCTCTTTTCCTACCTCTACTCTTCAACCCCCCAACCCCCACCCCCATTCTTCCCACCCTCCCTCTCTTTTCCCTCTATACCAGAGTATGATATCGCCCTCACCGCTTTCTCTTCTCGTCTCTCCTCTCTATCTCCCTCTTTCTCTTTCTCCTTTTTCCCTACCTCTACTCTATCTCTACCCCATCGTCTCCTACTCTCCTCTCCCTCTTGGTCAGAGTATACTAAATTACATGAGGTCACTCTCCTTCCCGCTGCCTTCTCCCTCTCCATCTCTCTCAAGACCAGAGTATTTGAAGTCAGCCTCTCCTTCCCTTCTCTCTATTCTCTTCTCTCTTCTTTCTCCATACCTCCTCTCTCCCCTTTTCCCTGCTCCCCCTACGCTCCCTCGGCCTTTCTCTTTCTCCCCCTCTCCCCTCCCTCCTCTACTTATCAACTCCTACGTTATCCTGTTACTAAATAATGGTAATAAAATTCATTAATCGCTGGAGATTTCGGTTTTACGTTTCGCGCTCTTGTTTACAGATGTCTTCATCGTCTAACAGCAGCCGAGAGTTGAACAAGTTTACATTAGTTTAGGATTTCAGATCGATCTCGGAGAACGACGCGCGATATTTCAAGATTTAAACACGCCAGATTCACGAGCGCAAACAACGAACCGGAAGTCCTCTGTTTATCTAGCGACATTTCGACCGCCGTCCCGAACTGTTTACTGCACATGCGCAAGTGTATCCAAGGCACGATCACGTGACCGTTGACTTCCGTTGGTAACAGATTTTATTTCGCGCCCGGCGACGATTTATCTATAGTTTTATTGACCGTCTTTTTAAACTCGTGCGTGCGGCGGGCGACGAGAATGCAAGAATTGAACGTGATTAAGAATATCGAGAATCCGCTTCCAAATAAGTGATTCAACGATTGTTCATATTTTTCCAAGTCGTATCTAGTTCCGTAGTTATAAGGTTAAGTTTGTAGGGCCGTACATGGCGGGACCGACCCCCTCCCCACCAGAAATTTTAGAGAAGTGCCCTTGTTTGCAAATATTGTGTTGTTAGATCCAATAGACATTCTATTTCAAAATTCTTCACTTAGGACTGACAAGCATTTTGTTACATGCAGAATTTCTGTTTTGTTAGAACATTATAACAAAAATCGTTATATCGGTTTTTTACTGAACTGCCCTTTTTCGGGTTCTAAGCTGTTTACGCGTCACTCTGGTGTTTGTGCGCAGGATTATGCAAATCACCTTGACGTCAGAAATGATTATCACTCAAAACTGGTATCTCCTTAAGCGAGCCGGATATATTATATTTATCCATGGTGGATGTAGAATTGTTAGAAGGGAGAACCTGAAAATTTGGATTAGGCCCTTTTGATTTGAAAGGGTGGATTTAGCAGTGAGAGGGCTAAACGTGCGAAAGATGTATGATGAAACGGAAAACTTGTGAGAAAAAGGTCTTTTCTCTCTTATCAGGGCCTGTTTGGATTTATTATGGCTTTTTTTAAATTGTCAAAAGGCTAATTTTTCCAGACTGTTTTGAAGGCGCATTCGAATTTTGAAGGTCGTTGACCTGTCCACCCGGTCCACCCCTAAATCCGCCTTTGTATGTCAAACCCAGTTTTAATCGAACTCGGTGCTTTAATTTGATAAAGCAAACTTCACCTGGTTCGATGTGCGCCACAAGCTCCAGCTATCTTGATATATCAAACCACATATTTCTATACATCGGACTCCAACTTTGTTATTTTGTCAAGCTCACCTTCTGTTTCGATTCATAAAAGTCGTCGTATAGAAACAATTAGCTAGGAGGTAAAGGTATGGAAGGAAAGGGAGAGAGGGTTAGTAAAGGGAGGGAGAGGTGGGGAAGGTGAGAGAGCTGCTTGCGTGATGGCAAACTGAACCGGAAATTAGTATAACGGAAGTTGAAACGATAGATTGCGGTCGTGAACGTGTCTCGAGTGAAATGGATGAATCTAGTTTCTCAACCACTTGACGCCGGTGAGGAACCGATGAGGAGCCCGCGGTGAGGAGTCCGTGCCGCGCGTGCTTTGAATTCGAACCCGCACGTGTGTCCATCGTCAGTCTATAATATTAATATGTATAGTCGTGCATCATCTGTCTATATTAATCATCATTCAATCGTGGATTATTTCTGATACATGTGAAGAAACCGGGAGAGGACAAACGGTCGTTTATCACTACATTTTGAAATTATATATGAAAATTGAGCCCAAATTGAGCCCGAATCAGCCATGAATTAATAATGATATCCACAACATCAACGGTTTGCACCAGATATGAATATTGTTATTTATTATGGGTTTTTCAGAGGAATTTAGATTAGATAGATGGGGCGGTCATTATTAATAGGTTAACGAAATTGTCGAAGTGGCAATTCTTTAACTAACATTTGATATCATATTGGTCTCTGCACGGATCCAGTTCCACATTTCAGGATTGGATCTGGGCCCTGAGTTCAGAGTTCAGAGTTAACTCAAACTCACATCTTTGGAAATAAATTATGAGTTTGGAGTTAACTCTAACTCACAAGGGCAACTGGATCCAGGGCCCAGTTGCACAGTCATGACGACTGAAAAAGTGGTCTTGAACTCTAAGACTAGTTTGTTAGGAACTAAGATTATCTTAGACTGGTCATAAGTTGTTAGATTAGTTATGGAACCAAAATGTGATTGGACTGGTCTTAAGTTCATAGATTGGCTATAGAACCAAAATGAGCTTAGACTGGTCTTAAAGTTTTTAGATTGGCTATAGAACCAAAATGAGCTTAGACTGGACTTTAGTTTAGATTGGCTGTAGAACAAAAATGAGCCTAGAATGTTCTTAAGTTGTTAGATTGGTTATTGTCATAATTGAACTAAAATGATCTTCGACTGGTCTTAAACTTAAGACGCGTGACTATGCAACTGGTTCCTCGTCTATAAACCGACCCCTGGTTAGTGAGGATACCCGGTTATTCATCAGCAATTTTCCATTTCGATTTTCAACGTAAGTTAATTTGTAAACATCACATATTCATCTCTCAACGAATCGTATAGATTTACAGAATTATAAACGGTTTTTACAAACTATAATTAAACTTGAACAATATTATAGAAATTTACCCAGTGATCATCCACGTATAACGTGGGTCCATTCAAATTCAAATTAGTAAAATTATTCTTATATTTGTGGTTGGGAGGGACAGTAGAACTGCGACTGAGGACTGAGGAATGATAGTCCATTGTTCCCAGACATATTGCAGCTATACACATTCAGAAAACCCAATAACTACGATTTAATTAAAGATCCCGCGACGAAAGGGTGAATTTAATAAAGCTGGTGTTTATGCGCTGGTAGTAACTGTGCTTGCGTTAACCCTTCCTGTTTCTACTGCCGCCGGGGTTATCGATATACACGCCGGTGTGAGCCCGCTGCGACTGGCAGAGGGTTAAAATTTAATAACGATTCCGCTAACTGACATGAAAGACGGATGTAGTTCTGCGAAGAGTTTACCGTCCCCTTTAACTACATCGTTCAACAAGACATTATTGCAACCAGTCACTGCATACCGCGTTACCGTTCAGATAGAGAGATGGAGAGGGGAGGGAGAGAGTGGGAGGACAGAGAATGGGAGAGAGGATGGGAGAGAAGGGATGGGAGAGAGAGGACGAGAGGTAAGATAGAGGGGAGGATGAAAGACAGTCAAGTTTCTGACTCCTCTTGAAAGAGAAGAAGAGAGGAGACAGGCCTCTGACCTTCTGATGGACTGGCCGGTAACGAAGGCTTAATCCATATCGCAAAACAGTCATTTCCCGCCAAAAAGGCTGACCACCAGACCGCGGAGCTGTACTGATTGCATAAGCCTGGATGTGGTAACTGGTGACCAGTCAGGTGAGGTGGCTGGTGACCAGTCACGTTTAGTGTGCGGTGGCCAGTCAAGCGTGTTGACTGTTGACCAGCAGGTGTGGTGACTGGTGTGACTGGTGACCAGTCACGTTTGGTGTCCGGTGACCAGTCGGGTGTGGTGGCTGGGAGGCGTGGTCACAGTCTATTCACTCACTTTACCGATAGATCATTCTCTGATATATGGACGAATGACTTTCCGAAACTAATTGAAAAGTTAATATTAAAGATATCATATCAGTTTTATTTCCTAGCGGGATTTGATAGAATCAGTTTATCGGTGAGTGGAAGTATTGATTATTTGATGTACCGATATTTACCTTTTTGACGGTCGATTTTCACAATGAAACTAATGACGTGTATAGTTAATCATCTGTATTGCTTGTGACATCTTATTATTCTGTGAATATATTTTACAAGATTTAATGGAAAGGGAAAATCTCGGCAGACGATCATCTCTGCAGACAGAGCAGCTGTCTGATAAATGGTTGCTCTGATAATATATTGATACGTCGTGGATTCGTCATCTTTTCCGATTTCAATTTATGTTTTACATTAAGTCATAATTAGACGGTATGAGAAGAACTGGCTCCCTTACCTGGACCCATATTCACAGTTGCGTGGGTTTAATTTGTCTCTGGACCCAGTTCCACAGTTGCGTGGGTTTAATTTGTCTCTGGATTCAGTTCCACTGTTGCGTGGGTTTAATTTGTCTCTGGGTCAAGTTCCACTGTTGTGTGGGTTTAATATGTCTCTGGATCCAGTTACGAAGTTGTGTGGGCTTAATTTGTCTCTGGACCCAGTCCACAGTTGCGCGGGTTCTCCCTCCATCCACCCCTCCCTCTATATTAGTTTGATATAACAACGTATGGCAGACGAACATGTTTAATTTACACATAGTGTTAGAGTTTGTTTAATTATATGGATAGTGTACAAGAACCGCAGTTTGTCGGGGTCTGTATCAATAATTACTTCATGCCAACGAACAAATGTACAATTAGACTTTTTTCGATTCATTTTCATCTGTTCAATCATTGCATTTATTAAAGCACACCACCATTCAACTCTCTCATTTTATTTCGCAATACGCATGAATGTCAAATATCGGAATCACTCTCAATTCTATCAGGGGACCACTTCGGCAGTCAAACGTCTAATTTCGGTCTCCTTTCTTCGACTAGATAAAATACTCTTTTTAACCCATTTCGTCTCATTGTAGCCCGAAGCATTTTAATTACCTGACTAAAGCCAAATTGTCTCATAAACGAGATCAATATTTTCGATCTTCCCACTGGGTCTTCCCAATGCTCAATTTTGGGCTCATAGCATCAACAATACCTAATTTCGGGTCTGAACTCGCCATCCAATAGGATCGCTCCGATTGCCAATGTTGCTTGAGAACCAGGTGCTTATCATGCGGGTTATTTTATGCGTCTACGGTACATGGTCATCTAACCAGTGTGATAGAGTTAACGCGCAAGCTGACCGTTTTCTAGTTTTACTGGGCCCATTCCTTTGAATCGATCGAGTTTCTAAAAAGTCTCCAATTCGGTGCGCGGAAATAAACCGATTTTGAGTGCAATTTGGTCCGAGGAGTGTCTGGATGTCAAACATTTTATGTCCACGTACGTACACTGACTTGCCCCCACTATTAGTTTATACTGCAGGAAATACGGCTGAGATTTTATAGGTTTACGATGCGGAAATTTGTAACGATTAAAACCACTCGATAAACAATACGTTTACTACTGATGAGTCGTTACCGATTCCGTGCTCGCGCGATAATCCGACAATATTGTGGAGCTCGTACAGTGATTAATGTGTGAATACAAATGATGTATGGGTTGCGCAGACAAACAGTGTGTCTGTATCGTTTCGGGGTAGACGTACGGACGGATTGGTCACAGCTATTGTCCTATCCGTTCTGCTAATGACTGCAACCGAACAACCAGGTTTTAATGTTCCCTACACATTTCATTGCTAATAAAACCCAAGTTCTCCCTCTCCTCTCTATCCTCCCTCTCTCCTCTCCCTCCGTCTCTACCCTCTGCTCCCCTCACTCCTCTCCCCTGCCCCTCTCCACTCCCTCTCTCCTCTCTCCTTTCTTAATCTTGCTATATTCTCTCTCATCTCCCGTCCCTACCACTGCCTGATCCCTCTCCCCTCTCCTTCCCCCTCTCCCTCTCCTCTTTCGCCCTATTTCCATTCTCTCTCTCACCCCGTCCCTACCAGTGCCTGATGCATCTCCTTCCTCCACCCTCTCCCCTACTCCCTTATCTTTCTCTCTACACCGCCTTTCTCCATTTCATCTTGGCAATAGATCAAATCAACATTTTACGAAACATGTAGCGCACACGCGCGCCCACACGAGAACCGCAGTTAATGAAAACCAATAATTTTATTAACAACAATAATAATGATAGTAACAGTAATAATCATACACCTAATCGAAGTGAATGAGAACAGCTTGTGTAAACAGTGAAACAACAAGTATTTCAACACCAGCGACACACACGTGACACCCGTCGGTGTAACACACGTACATTTCTATAGTCAGACCCCTGTCACATTCGTTCGCGATGTTTTAAACCTCTGTCGTCACAGTAAAATAGCTATATTTCGCTTTGTATGGTTTCCGTTCTATCGCTATATACGCACAAAAACCCGATCGATTTTGGTGACAGTTGTTCGAAGGTAAAATCGTTCCCATCTGTCGAAGTAAACTCGCAACAGACGATTATTGGTTACAATTATAGCGATAATAGGTTTTTTGAACCTGTTGATTTGGATTCAGTTCTAAGCGTAGCGTGTTCGTCGCGGAGTGAGAGGGAGAGAGGGCAGAGAGAGAGGGATAAAGGATTTTCATCGCCGTCAGGTGCTGAATCGTTGAAGCACGCAAAACTCTCGTCAGAAAAAAAATTGATTTATTTATTGCGACCAGCTGAGAAGAGCTGCACTTGTAACACGTATTCTTTTGTATCGAGTCTATCTATTACTACTTAACTCTACTCTTGGTGGCCGATCGTGTTGAGGTTTGGAAAACCATCCCGCGTAAATTGGACTCGGAATTCTGTATTATAGAGTAGAACTCACAATACTGGAGCCAGTTCTACAGTTCAGAATAGTTCCACAGTTTTGGGCCCAGTTCAACAGTTGAATCCAATGTCATTAGTTCAGGATCCAGTTCCACAGTGAATCCATTTCCACAGTTCAGGACCCAGTTACACAGTTCAGGACAATTCAATAACCCAGTTCCACTGTTCTTGTAAGGCCTACTCATACTTTGATTTGGGTCACTCAACTCTCTCGCCACTGATACCACTTTCTAACTCGGGGGCTCGGGGAGTGTAAGTGAGCTAACTCGGAGGCTCCTTATTGCCCCAGCGAGTATTGAACTAAATCGGAGCCTCCCCATACCCAGCGTGTGGTCTTTTGTTTCAGCAGACCGAGTGTACGCGGAAGCCGTTCTATTTGAATAGACGTTGACTCGATTCTACGCTTTAATATTAGCGATCTTGTAGCAGTCATTGACTAGTCGACTAAGTCAACATCGTTCACGGCTCAAGTCGTTTTTGTGAGTCACGAGTCGCAGAATGCCTTTTTGAAGCCACGTGCCACAGCCGACTACGCGCGCTCGGGCGCGTGGTCTGCAGCAGTATCCTCTACTTGAGGACCATGTTTGGTTCTGATAAGACTCCGGGCCCGTTTCCGACAGTTCTCTCAAAGAAATCAGTCAGTGTTGAAAAATTCTGGAATTTTCAATTATGTAATTCGATTTGAACAAAATTTTCTGAAAGGCTAAAATAGAACGATAATCTTTACAGTACAGGTCACTTCTGTAACCTGCAATAGAATTGTAATCAGTTCATTTCTATAAGTGTTGGGTCTCTTATGGTCCTCTGAAGTTCTGCGGAACTGGGTCCTGAAGTTCTGTGGAACTGAGTCCTGAAGTTTTGAACTGTGAGTCCTGAAGTTCTGTGGAACTGAGTCCTGATGTTCTGTGGAACTGGGTCCTGAAGTTCCGTGGAACTGGGACCTGAAGTTCTGTGTGGAACTGAGTCCTGAAGTTCTGTGGAACTTGGTCCTGAAGTTCTGTGGAACTGAGTCCTGAACTGGGTTCACATTGTAATTCACATGTAATTAACGTTTTTTTTTTTCAATAAGACAACCTACACGTTGATCGAGTCAACCACGACTGCAACGGGTGACGGCGGCAGCGGCCGGCGGCGGCGGCGGCGAGGGTGTCACGAGAATATTTCTCGGGTTCTTTCTCTTTCTCTGCGTATCAATTTATTCCCCGATCAATATGCTTCTGAATCGCAGTCGGTTGACAGTTTCTTTGTGCAGCGGTGTTTATCGGCTGCCGTGGCTCATTGTTATAGCATTTAAGCCAATTTTCCAGCTAAACGATGTTGAATAGCCGTCCCGTATCCCAAGATGCTAATCAGGGTGATTATACGAAACTACTAATTTCCAGTATAGCAGCTCGCCACTTTAGAATTGTCACTTCCATCTATCCCGACCCCAGAAGACAAATACCGGCCAGGTTTATTAGTTCTCGTGCGTGCGGAGAAAGTTTATACCGACCGGAAGTATTCCATTATGCGCGCATCGGTGCAGATTTTGGTCGGTTTTTTTGCTATTTTCTTTTTACTACAAATGAAAATGAGACTGATCTCCGCAGCATAGAGTCGCGAAAACGGTTAGAGATGCTAGAAAAGGTTTTGATTTAGTTATGAAAATGATTGATATAACTTGTATATGACGAACATTCTAAGTCGGTTAGGACCAAAGGAGATGTTTGAATTAGTGTCGTTTGGAGCAAAAGGTGATGATTAGATTTTAGCGGTGCACTTAATTTTCACAACATCAACAACGTCTTAGGTAATTAGAAAAATTAGCGCGGTGGAAAAGCAGTTAATGAGTGGTGATGAGAACTTAAATAGGATGGTAGACTTTTATCGTTTAGGACTAAGTCTTTCGATAAGGGTGGGAATTGCTTACAGACCTCCCTAAAGTTTGAAAATGATGATTAATTCTAGGAATCGAATAATGATTTGGATGTCATATTGACCCTATAGGAGTGGAATCTAGGCTGACTAAGTGGCCATTGACCTCACCCTAACTCTGCAGCCCCCTCCCCATGTGAGCTAGGGATAATACATACTCGATTTATAGACATAAATATTTTATTTCATTGATTTGTCGAAATAGTTTTCTAATAAAATACTCTTGATTGTTGTATTGCCTCTGAGCGAGGTGGCCGCCCAGCCGGCCGGCCCCGGACTAGATATAGAGTCGGATATAGTTTGATATAGAGTCGGAGGTAAAAATTTGAACGAGAAGCTGTGAATTCTGCGCAGCTGTGTCGACTGACAGCTGCGCGCGCAGCACCGTCAGTCACATCTGTGTAACAGCGATTACACCACATTTATCACGTAGAATTCATTTCATGGTTCAATCTTTCTCCTTTCCGCTTCGCTTTCTCACTCCCTGCTCCCTCGCTCTCTCTCTCACCCTCTCTCTCTCTCTCTCTCACCCGCTCTCTCTCTCTTCCCGGTCTCTTTCTCTGCATGCTCTTTCTCCCTGCTCTTTCTCCCCTCTCCTTTCCGTCGCGGCTTCCTTGACACGTTTTAACCCGTTCTTTGACGCGTGTAAAAGGCTCGATGAAACGTATGATCAGGCCAATGGAGAGATATTCTCGCACGGGAGGAGATTAGGGGTATCCCTATGCTAGGTTATTTTTTCACATTTATAAGCATCTATCTATAAGCCAATATCGAAACATTATGACATATTTCAATACAGTCAATCACCGATCTACCGCCCACATCGGTGCAGAACTATTTCGGCGGTATAGAGAGTATGGTGGTATATCGGGGGTGTTTTACTATGTATTTGTATAGAGTTGTACTCTATAATCTGTACTCATTGTTGAGAAAACCTGGCGGTCGGGTGGTGGTATATGGAAGGGCGGTATATCGGGGGGTGGCTGTAAATGATTTCTCTTCATGATTTCTCATCTTTTCTCGGTTATCAACTTGTCTTGGATAGTCGGTCATCTTAGTGCAGATTTGCTGATGTCATAGAGAGATTTCATGGAAGTAGCCATCTTTACCGGATGGGGTTTAAAGATCAATTCGCTTTGTTATTGATCGTGTCATGAGAGGGGCTGGGGCCAGCGTTCAGTTGTACCGTAATTGATGAATTGGGTAATTATCTGAGGCTTCCATTTTATTCTGAAGATTGTCTAGCAGATTGTCGTCGACTTTTCACGTGTGTTAGAGATATCATATCGAAAATCTAATGTCTTAACACCGCGTGTCGTTTGTCGAAGTGTCGCGAGTCGTTACGGCCCGCCTTGGCGACGTTATCTTCAAGAGCTCGGAAAACAAGACATTTATTGAATTATTAAGTGGGCAAATATGCGCGTGTAGGGTTGAATATTGCGGGTGCCTTGACTTGTGAGACGGTATAATTAAAACCCGCTAGTGGTCTTCACCGTCTACTTCCTGTTGTAAGTGTATTGACATAAGTTTTGATGGTTACAGACTGAGGCTTTCGTTCGACAGCTCTTCACCCTCTTCTGTACCCTCGTATCAGAAAACCAATCGCGATACAGATCAAACCACACACACAATATCTCCTCTGTACACTGACACAGAATATGTATATTAGCTTTATGAATATTTTGTTGTTATTCTTTGGTGCAGACTGAATGATCTTATTTATCCATGGCCCAATTTGTAAGGTTTTCTTATTACAGTTATAATTACAGTTTTGGTGCTATACAATTCGTGGCGAACTTTTGTTGACGAAAATCTTTGCTAAATGTGCCCGTGGGTCAGCCCAGGGGTGGATCTAGGGGGGGGGGGTGAATAGGGTGACTAGTCACCCCCTCAAAGGCCTTTCAAAAAATTTTATAAGGGGGTTTTTCGTGTAAATAGCCTATCTCTAAGAAGATGAAATAAGAATGTTAGCTGCCTCAGAATCAGAACTAACAGTAGCGTTGTGACTTTGTATTATACACCTTTTCTATGACGCCGTATGCTATACGAGCAATCATCGAGATGATAGCTCGTAGATATAACTTAGTGTATCTCCAGCCTTTCCGCTAGGCCGTATATGTATCCGGTAAACGGTCATTTTCCCACTCAAAACTATTTGACTTTTTCCCAATCTGTGTCAAAAAATTTCCAAAACCAGTACCATGACAAATTGCATATTATGATGACAAATGCTTGAAAAATGACCTGCTAAGCTTCCCCCAATCATCTCATTAAAATTATCAACACCTCATCCTGGCCACGGCTCAGAAGGTTGTCATTTTCAATGAAACCATCGCTCAAATGCTGTAAAATTCCACCATTTTCCTGAGGATTTTTCAAAATTTTCTGGATATCGAGGGGGGACACCCCCTAGAGCTCCTCCCGTCTCGCGGCCTTCAGTCGCTCGGAATTCGCCGCTGAGCGGCTCGCTGGTCACAGTCTCTTCATTACGTTTTGTCAGCCACCCCCTTTGAAAACCCTAGATCCGCCTCTGCAGCCATCTATATAATATCCGGAATCTACAGAATACATACTGAGACCTCCAAAAATGGCCCTTTATCCTAAGACTGAATTGACCATAAAACCGAAATATGGTCTTACAGTGGTCTGTCTGAGATGCGTCGCGCATCAGGGCTGGTTTCATAAACTAGACATAAGCCGGGATTAACACCGATTTTGTGAACCTTACAAGATCCTGAAAATCGTTTATTCTAAAAATGCTTTCAATATTTTGGTTATTCCTTTATATTTTCTAGATTGTTTGGCGCTAAGTGTAAGCGATGTTTGCAGACTATTCCGTCCAACGAGCTCGTTATGAGAGCGCTAGGAAATGTTTATCATTTGAGGTGTTTCTCGTGTATCATTTGCGGACATCAGCTTCAAAAAGGGGACCAATTCGTGTTGAAAGACGGACAACTTTTCTGCAGACTAGATTTCGAAAAGGAATTCGCGATAATGCCACTCAGTCCAAAAAGTAAGTGAGAAGAACTCGAGGAATACAGTAATATTAATTTTAGCTCAATTTGGGAGCCTTCTCATTCTCGATGACTTCAGATCAAATTTAGAAAAACAAAACGTTACGTTTTCAAACAAAGAAATTCTTCTAAAAATTCCCTTCCCTCGAGCCGGATTTGAACCAGCGACCTAAGGATGTCTACTCGTTACAACGCTACAGTCCTCCGCTCTACCAACTGAGCTATCGAGGGCGCATACGTCACCCATAGATAGATACACATACATCGTAATGGCTATATCGGCTTGTGACAGCGCTTGAAAAGGACATAGCATACTTTTTCATGAAAAATTCGAAGTGTTGCCAGCGTATTGTACGCGTCTAATAGGACTCGCCCGCTTGTGTCTCGGTCAATGCTAGTGAATGAAACATCATCCACTGACCCTCGTCCAGTTGAGCAACCGATATTTAATTTAATTGTATCAAAAAGGACACCGTATTTTGGTTAGTAATTAATTGTGTAGCGTCACCGTTTGTTTATTTGTTTTACGTAATTTTGACCTTGGTTTCCGAAGACTAACCTGACACTATTTGATTGTTTACCACGGCGTTATGAATTCACGTTTTAAAGCAGGATATTGCGAAAATTTGAGGTTTCACACAAGAAATCTGACTAAGTAACATTTCAAACGAAGCCATCAGGCAACCGACCGGCCATCGAGTCAAGTGACAATAGTTGGGATTCACGAAAAATAGACACCCATATCACGACGGATTCGGTGCCGTTTTATTGAAAAATTCACGTTCACACAAACCCCTTAAAATTCACACATTTCACGCATAACTTTTCGATTATCCACGAAGTCACGTCGCAGAAATGTTTGAACGAAAAAAATCTTGGATTGTTCATTTAACCTCACACACAACTCTGTAGTAGAAACTCGGCGCTCGGATGATTGTACGGTTAATATCGATCGCTGCTGCCGCTTCCATTGAAGCGATTTTCAATTAGAAACAGAATTAATGATTCAATATCAATCATGAATAACCGTCACAATAGAGATATTAAAAAAAAACCGTGCACCTGTGGCCGTAGAACGTGCACGTGTGAGAGTTCTACTGAATTTCACTGATATATCTATGCGCTATTCTGAATCATCAAATTATCAGATTATCAAATTATCAGATTATCAAATTATCAGATTATCGGATTATCAGATTGTCAAAGCATCAGGTTATCGAGGTAATCATAAGGTCATAAGATAAGTAACGGCAATTCGTGGCTATTATTTTGTCTGAGAACTCTGTAAATGTCTGCAGTCTATTATATATTATTGTCTGCACGCTGGTTTTTGTGGGACATTTCGCTGAAATATTGAAGGGACATATATACATAGTACAGGTACCTCGAATCAGTTAGAATACGACCAGCGAAATAGTGCAGTCTGAATAATGCACCGTCGTTTTTATATCCGTTTCACGTTGTTTTGGAAGGATTGCTAAAAAATAAAACGAAATCTACCGATCAAAATGAAAACAGGGCCAACCCCTGATGTATTTATACCCAGCGCAGATTTCAACGAAACTATGAAAATCTTCAGCTTAGAATTGATCTTTAAAATGTTTTTCCCAGCGGTGATGAGGCGGACAATGTGTGTCACGTCACTGCGCGGAACATTTGTTTCATCATCAACAGATTCTGATTGTTTTTTTTATCAATATTCAAAAAATAACTGAATAGTTTTCAAGTTACTGTAATTATCAACGGCCGCGGATGCAAATGATACGCATCCGCTGTAACTTTAATCATAAACCCGTGAGCGACTGAAGTCACATGTTACAGACGTATGTTCTGCTAATTGACTCTGACGCAAGTTAAAATGTCAGTTAATTTCATTTCAACAGTTGTTAATTACGATAACTCACAATTTAAATTGACCAGAACCAGTTGATGAAAAGTCGGCTAAGAGTTAACCACAGTGGATAGTTGACGAAGTGGCAACTGAAAGTTCATTGTTACTATGGCATTTATCCACCGATCATCTTTGAATAGCCGAATTTTGAGCAACTTGCCCCTGGGGCCGCCGGTAGTCATGGCTTAGACTTAAGACTAGTCTAAGACCAACTTTCTATAGGCGCGTTCACACGAAGAAATTTAGACCGGTCTAAATTTGGTCCGGTCCAATTTAGACCGGACCAAGCGTTCACACGGGCAAAAATACCGTTCTAAATTAGACCGGTCTAGTTTAGACCGGTCTAATTTGTCACAGTCTATAGCTAATCTAACAACTTAAGAGAAGATCACTTTTTGAACTTAAGTCACGACTGGCCTTTTTATGTAGTAGGGACGGATACAGGAGTTCACCTGGGGAGGGGCTGGGACCCGTGGACGATCCCAGGAGGTGATGTCCCTCAGAATAATTATAAAAGAAGACCGCCCGATACATTTTAGACTTATCTTGAAGTTATAATCCAGTTTCAAGCAAAAGCAACTGAATACCATCTTTTTAAACCTAAAATAGTTGTAAAGAACCGGATTATTTTTGATTATTTCAAAACTCAATGCGCAAAAAGGCTTGTCCAACTCCTTCCTTAAACCACGCGTATGTGCAAAAATAGATCATCAGTTAAAGGGGGGGGGGGCACTGGTGGATTAACATCTCACTTTCCCTACGAAAATAATGTTAGTTTCGGATGTATCGAGAGAATTAGTTTGCGCGGCCGAAAGTGGCTTCCCGAGAAATACCAAGTGTCGTTTATAAAGCACGTAAAACGTCGATTTATAAGAATTAACGACATCGTATTCGACACAGGGGGTCGTACTACTAGAGGGGAGGGTGTCCACTTTGTAAGTCTGCACCTCTTCGCGCCGACTCACTCGTCGCTATTTGCATAGTAAGGAAGTCACGTTTGAACATCGGTGAAAATCAGTTCGGTCAATATAACTACACAGATATTCCGTCATCATCATTAATAATGCATGAAACGGCACGTGAATTCGCGACAGGGCGCGTCTCGTGAAATCTGAGAACTCGGCGCCAGGTTTTGGCTCGATATACAATTCCGTCCAACCGCGCGCACGTAACTTCCTTCCGGCGTAGAACAATAAGATAGGTACTAGCCAATGCCTTAGAACAATGAGGGCTCCGGTGAACACCTCTAGAACAATGAGGGGTTGATATAGGGGCCCCGATGAATACCTTTAGAACAATGAGGGGTTGATATAGGGGCCCCGGTGAACACCTCTAGAACAATGAGGGTTTCAGAATGTAGCACTTGAAAACATCTCTAGAACAGTGAAGGTTCCAGAATGCAACCCTGGTAAACACCTCTAGAACAATGAGTGGTGCGAACGGAATCTTGAAAAATTTCAAAATCCCAAAAACCTGATTCAAACTACCGTTTCACTAAATATACATAAGTATAAATTAATTTTTTCAATACATACTAAATAGGCATAATCTATATATTTCATTTTGATTGACAGGTGATGAAGACAGTAGCGTTGAAGACAATGAGAATGACGGTGGAAAGGGCCCGAAACGTCCCCGTACAATACTAACAACGAGTCAACGTCGAAAATTTAAAGCGTCGTTCGAAATAAACCCGAAACCTTGTAGAAAAGTTCGCGAGACATTGGCCGCCGAGACAGGGCTTAGTGTCAGGGTCGTACAGGTCTGGTTTCAGAACCAACGAGCAAAGGTGAGCCGCAGTGATTCAAATCAGTGATGGATCGCTCTGAGGAGTCCATGTTGTAACCATGATATAAAATCCAACATTAAGTAAGCAAAACAGGCTAAAAAGTCTCCTTCAGCTTACATTCGATGTGACGACTATATAGGATATACTAGTCGAAAATCGCATGAATATTGGCTCAAGTAAACATCTCGGACTGTATTCTATTCTTTGTGTGCGGGAATTTTTACCAAGAGTTATGAAACTGATCCGAAAGTGTGTGGGTCCAGATCCGTGGAATTGAACCCAGAACTATGTAATTGAGTCAATAATTGAGGAGCTGGGTCCTGAATTGTGGCACTGGGTCTCGGGCTGTATAATTGGAGTCCAGAAATTAAGAATTGAGTCGAGAACTGTAGGATATGACGTGGTCGGGACACACATTAACACCAGCTGCGTCTATTCGACTGTGTCAGCTTTGTTTTTATGCTAAATTAATGACCCGTTTGAATCAACAGATAAATAAAATGGCGGTGGCGCGGGACAAACGAATATCTGGGATTGTAATCGGAATTAATCCTGGTACAATACAAGATAAACCATGTACTGTACAACGCTATTCCGCCGCCTAACTGCTATTCCCTTTCAGATAAAGCATGTATTCAAAGTAGAAAGTTGTTTTAATAGTCGCTTAACGGGTTCTAATATCACATGACCTCGGCACAAATTGAATAATTTTATTCGTTCCACAGGTGAAGAAGTTGGCACGTCGCCAAACGCAAGATGGGTCTGGGGACAACCGGAAGTCGAACGGTCGGTCGTCGAAACGACCGAAAAAGGAAGAAGACATAGGTCTGTACTGAGGTGGAAATCAGTTCCGTGTTCGAGATGGGTGAGACGGACATTTTTGAGAAAAGTTTTCAATTTCTGTTGTTTTGCTTCAGATGGTGAAGGTCAAGTGACGTCAGATCCGTCGATACCGAGTCTTCAGCCAATTGGGGAAAACCCGGCTTATTCAAATCAGCTGCGACCATACGACTCACAGCATAACCACAGTACGTTCACTAAACCTAACCATGCCAGGAAAACATGACTCTACCCGGGGCCAAAGACCACAATCCTATCCTTTCCTTGTCTTAACAGTAAAAAGATAATAATACATATGAACCACCGCGCTTACATTATTAAACTTCATTATAAGAAAAGCACAAGTTAGAAAATTAAGGTGTTTATAAAAAGAAAAGTTTTCAATGTGGATTTGAAGGCTGAGACAGATGGAGACTCTCTTAAGCTACGAGCTAGTTCATTCCAATGAGTAGGAGCTGAATAGTAAAAATTACCTCCTTCCAATAACCTTTTCTACTCTCTTCTTCCTGTTCTTTTTCATCCTGTAGAGTTTGGTCTCCGTTTTGTGCAGCAGGATTGGAATGGCGTGAACCGATTCCCTGACCTCCTAGCTCCCCTCCCATTCCAGCTCTCCCAGGCTTTCCAGCCCTTCTTGATCCCTGACTTCCCAGCCCTCCCAGACTTCACTACAGTTGGTCTCCGGACTAATTGCCAGTATCTACGATATAGAGATGTTTTCTTTCTGTATTTCCAGGTCCTCTTTACGGGTCACAGCCTTTATCAGACAGCATGTATAACTCCGATAGTTCAATGGGATTGGACGGTAGTTTGGAAAACTTGGACGAAATGTTACTCGGCGGACAAAATGTACAAAATGGACATTCGCAACAGGGATCTCTATTAAACCCGATCGATAAACTTTATTCCATGCAAAGTTCTTACTTCAGCGGAGATTGTAACTGACCAATCGGCGATCAGCGATTGATTTGGCGTACATTTTAAGTCTGTCGACGACGTTCTGTTTTGACTCGATAGATGGCGCTACGAACGCGTTCATTTCTTCCGCACTGTAATTATAAACTTTGTTATGAAACAATGTTTGAACTTGTTTTTTGTTTGTTTTGTATTAGACCACCACATCACGTGTTCAATGTTCGGGCTACCGGCACCGCTACCGGTACTATGGCAAGTGAGGATCCACGAGGCGTGCTAGTAGTTACTTCCAGTAACCGCGCTTTTTGGAGCTCGATCACATTTAGGCAGCCTAAGATTCCGGTTCAACCTTGATTGAAACTGAACGTTTGTGACAACCGTAAAACTCACTGTTCGTCACGCTATCTAGTCGCATGCCGGTGTTCGCATTTTGTATTTCTTTCAATATCTTATTTGAATTCAACGTTTTTCCCAAATAAATTATTATATTCCATGGTTCGTAATTTATATTTATTTTCAGCTTTTGTGAAATACTTTTATTTTAAACGAAGATATTTATTTCTATTCTGTGATAATTACGTAGTAAAAAAGTCATTTTATTTCAAATTTATGTATTTGAATAATCAAAAAAAGATTTCTGTTGTCAACATAGCAACCAAATCCTATATTTATCAGTCTTATTTCATATAAGGCATGATACCTAGTAATGTAAATAAACTATTTTGTAAAATTCAGTTTTTGACGAAAAACAATTTATTTTAATCAAATATTTGTTTAATGATTATTACTATAATACAGAATTTTAAGGCCAGATTGGATTTTGTTTCGAAGTAAAAATGGCCGCTTGATTTGAAATCGATGAATTTTCAAGTAAATACCTTGGGTAAAAAAAATACTTGATCTGATTCTGAGATTTCACAAAAAATGATAGAAAATAATTCCACAGTTGTGGGCTTATCTTTACAGTTAAGGGCCCAGTTCTACTGTTTGGGGGCATGTCATCCAGCTGTCGGAACCCAGTACCACATTTCCATGTTAAGTCATGGACTCTAAAACGTTTTAGAGTCTAAGGTAAAGTTCGACTCTAGAGTTAGAAAAGATTATTTTCGGAACTAGGCCCAGTGGAACGGGGTCCAATAGAACCGTTTCCAGCGGAACCGTGTCCAGTGGAACCGGTCCAGTTGAACCTTGTCCAATGGAACCGTGTCCCGTGAAATCGGTCCAGTAGAACCGTGGAGATGAGTTATTGCAAACAGTTGAACTGTATCTATGGAACTGAATTCATAAGTTCAACTTGTGGAATGAATATTTTGTGGCCTGATTTATGAGTGATGGAAGAATAATTTCTAGTCAACATTACATAAGATAACACGTGACCTCGAGTTTCTTCGTGTAAAATCTGTTTCCTTTGTATTTTTGTCTGTGTAAATAATATATCTGGAAACCATTACAAAAACCACAAATAAAAAACCAAATAAATTTTGATTTAATTGACAAAAAACGATGTTGTTGCTTTGATTCTTAATGTTGTCCTCGAGAAAGTGTTTCAAACCGTTTCAAGCCGTTGCTGGAGTCAGAAAAATAGTCTTCGAATATTGGGACTCATCTTACGGTTAGATTGACCACAGAACTAAAATCAGTTTAGACTGGTCTTAAGTTGCTAGATTGGTTCTAAAGCCAAAATGAGCGTGGACTGGTCTTAAGTTGTTAGATTGGTTACAGGAACTAAAATGAACTTAGACTGGTTTTAAGTTGTACTAGATTGGTAATAGAACCGAAATGAGCTTAGACTGGGCTTAAGTAGTATAGAATGTCTATAGAGGCCGATCTTATGCCTTTTCTCATTTGACTGTCGCTGCACCTTAGCCTTGTATGCGGGTTCCAGAATAAGCGTTTGTAAACAGCGCGTGCGACCTTCCTATCCACAGGACGTGAGGATATTCTGGAAGTTGTCTCATAGGCGTGGTTTAAGTTAAACCAGAACAACACGTTACATGATATACGTCAGAAATATAGATTTATATCCCAGAATATTACATAAACTGAATTTTGACTTTCAAGTGTTGATTATTTTGCCGCCCATGAAGGTTGAGTCGAATAAAGGATTTGAACTGAACTTCCTGTTTTAACACGTGAATTGAAGTTGATTGGCTGGTGTGGGGTCAAACGGGTGACGGAAATTACCCTTAGTTCCAACTTCTTTCAAACTCCTCAACTGTAACAACTGAAAAACATGCAACACAATTTAGAAAAAAACGCAAATTCAGATTTCAGTTTAGAATAACACGACTCCCTTTGACAGTGAATGAAGTGGAATTAAAAAATGTGTACCGAGTTGAATTAAAATCAGCTTTATAAAACCCGCCGACAGGTACCGGGGTAACTTGAAACCTACCTGAGCTCTAGAGATTGAAATCGGGTCTCTGAAAACGGTCCATTTCACGTTCTCTGAGCAGGGCGGTGTCGTCAGACTGCCTTCATAGCGGAAATAATTACTGAAATTAATTCCCTGCAGCAAATCATTCAACCGCAATTTTCCACCAACGACAGGCGTCTCAGGACCACTGCTGCCTGCTAAATAGAATGATTATCAATTTTAGAAGATGCATTCTATACTTTGATCTATCAATTAGAAGCAAATTGATTTGAATAGTTTTGAATTAGGTACTAGCGGCACACAACAGATGGCGCATCAGTACACTCGGTTACTCGTCGTGAAAATCGATTCTTTTTCCGGGATTTTTTCAAATCTAAACTGACTCCCGAATCCAAATATTGCAAACATGTCATCAAATACCTATTACCCAGTATATGGTATTGATTCCACTGAAAATTGTTTTACTAATCGGAAAAGTTGATGGGAATTTGACCGAAATGTAACAAGGAAGCGCGGTAACCCGGTAATCACTAGCGCCATCTGGTGGATCCTCGCTTGCAACGGTAACTAGATTCAGAAATCGCCTTTGATTTACCATGGATAGTCACGGGCAGTTTATCGAGACCCACGCCGAAAATCTTTGCAAATTGTGGATTATCCTGAAACGTAACACGATAACCAAATTAATGCGAATTGATTGAATCAAATTGATGAAATATTGACTGAATTCATAGAATTTTTCTTATTTAACATTTCAATCGATCAAAAAATGGACACACTATGTATGAAACTGTCAGGCCTAAATTAAGCATCATTTATTGAAATATTCATTCCCTGAATAGATTTTAGAATTAATTTTCTAATTCAATTTTATTCTATTTGAATTCTTTTTTTTATTGAATTGGCGTTTCCGGTTGAGTGCACCTGGCTGTGGGGTTTGTGATCTAACCTGTGCGGCATCAGCTTTTAGGAAAACTCCTAAAACGGCGTAAATATCATGAACTGCGTCCTGATTTGCGTTATCATCGGAAAATACGAGATGCATCTACGAAACAAATATAACAAAGGTAGTATTTTAAAAACTAGAAACTTGTACTTCAACTTCAACTTAAAAACCCACTCCTTGGCAATGTCACGTCGGGAGTGACAATGAAAACCTTGAGGTATGGGCAAGGTCACTTCACAAGTGACTGATCTACTGACCTAATTGTCCGCTAGATGGCGAACTAGCCGCAGGTGGCTGCTCTTGCTGCACTATAGCATGCTTTAGCGCCGTCTTACAGTCGTTGAAATGCCCGAACACTGATAAATGGTGGAATTTACTGAAAATTGTTTTTTTTCAAAAATCGTTTTTCCGGGCGTCAGGATTTTTCTAAAATTTAGTATGGAGTGGGTTTTAAACTTGAATATGAAACTGAATTTATACTTTAATTGATTAGAACTTGAGTTAGAACTTGAATCTAAATTTCAATTTTTTACTTAAACTTGAAACTAAACTTGAACTTGAACTGTTACTTGATGCATCAATATCTGATAGATAGGCCCACCTCCGCATCGTAGAAAACTCCGTCGAATTCATGTTCGGATCCCTGGATCTGAATATCTTGTCCTTTCCAGTGAAAGTGGAATTGTTTCAACGTGTATTTGGTCATGACGCCACTGTTGTCCAATTCCATCCAGATACTGTTCAGGTTTTGACCGCTAGGTGCCTGCACTTGTACTAAGGGACAATAAGCGAAAAAAAGCAATTAACACACAGAGGCGCCCCTGGTGAAAAAATTTCCTAGGAATAATCGATAAATTGATCTCGAACTGAGCGTCGCGACCTGAATCCAGTCCCACAGAGACTCAAAGCTCAAAGTTCAAATCAGTTCTTGATTTGAGACTCACACTCTAACCGAGAGACTGTGGAACTGTGGAACTGTGGAACTGTGGAACTGTGGACCATGTTTGATACCTACACGCATGCCCGTTATTCACTACTACAAGTGGGACTTTCTTGTCGATCCCTTTGACGGCGAGTTTGTGTAGAGCCGCGTCACATGTACCAACCTTGTCGGTCAGTTTTATCGGAGATTGTCGAACACGCGACAAGCACTCACCAGTGCTCCATGAACCTGGTTCAAATATAAAAACAACCAATACAGCGCTTAAGTCGATCAGTGATAGTAAACAAAACACTCTGGGCCTGGTTTACATCGATTGATGTGATAGACCTATTGAATACCAGCTTATTTCGATTCTTCAATAGAAAAATCTTGGCTCCGCCCTTGGTAAGGTACGTTGTAAAAGTTTGTTATTTGTTCATTTCACTCTTATTTCCTCCCTTTCATAGAATCGCCGGCCAATGGATGCTTTGTCCATCTATTTTACAGCTGAGAGGTGATTAACGGAACAGTCACATATCAATTCAGCACAGCTACTTGTGGTCATGATTGAACCGGGTGCAGGCCACTATATTTTGACTTGCTTTTTCCTTACTATTATTGTGGGGACTTTCAGGACATATATTATTGGGCTTTCATGAATCATATCAACAAGCTTTTAGGGAACATATTAGTAGGTGCAGTTATCAGCAGTTAAACTATACCAACAAGTAATGTACGGAAGCTAGAGTTCATGGTCAGTGTTCCTGTTGCCAGACAACCTGCGTGGATACGTACGTCGTACATAAACATAAAAGAAGTAATATAAAGAAACAAGTCGGGAAGTGACGTAGGTGTCTACGTAGAAAAACCTAATATGGTGCGGCCATGGACTCTGATGAGTGCAAAAAGATATTTTTAGATAATTGTGACGTGTGCAGATACGTCCTCACCCATACATGGATTGGAGGAATGTTGTGACGTGGGAATACGTCACAATCCATGAATTCCAAGCCATGTGTGGAAAAGGGCCTGCACACGTTACTTAAGTGAAAATAATATAAAAAGGAAGTGTTTATAGTTGTTAGAAAAGGTTTAAAAGGGTTTAAGAAAGGTTAGAGATTTAAGAGGCTGGAGTTAACAGAGCTCTTGTATACATCTAGTAAGAGAAAAATAAACGAATTATTAGGTAACTTAAGAAGTGGTTAAGTTATAAACGGGAGCCTCATTTAGAAAGTCAAGACCGAGGACTGAAGATCCGGCCTAAAGACAGATCCCGCACAACATCGCTGAGAGATTCATTACTACAACGCTAGTCGGAGAACCCAACCCGGAACCACAACACTGGTGGAAGCAGCCGTCATAACATTGTTGGAGAACCGAAGCTACTCGATACAAATATCGAATATAATCGAGCTTACTTAAGGGATATTTTGTATCGTATTTTGTATATAGGATGATATCGTATAACCGTCGTGTATGTATCAAATATCAATTGAAATTGATTTTTCTGAATATTTATTCAGCTATTCTCGACCCCGCCGTCTGAAGAGGGAACACACCTCGTTCCGATAGTGATTGAATTGAACAGGTGTCAAACTAACTGAGAATCTATCGATCCACTTATCAATCGTTGAAATATTGAAACATCAATATTGAAATCCTATACGCGCACGACACGGTCATTCGATATAGAAGAATATATTATCTTCCCGATAGGGCCTACAATTTTTTGAAATCCTTCTATTTCTTGCCATAGATAAATTCTATAACAGTTAGGTCTGCTTTATTCGTAGCTGTGATCGATTCGCATATTGCCGTCTCATGTTTGTTGAACCATTTGGACTCATTTAAACGCAGTCTGACATATCAGTTTCTCAAAAGTTGGTTTAAGATAACCGGCGGACGAATACCAAAGTAAAAATGAACATTTAGTTGGACTTTAAATGTAAACTATCCACTGGTTAACTTTAACCAACTTTTGGCCGACTGGCCCCTGCCTTTTTCTAAAGCGTACGTGCTGTATATGCGGTTTTCGCGAACCTTTAAGCGCCGGACCCGGTTCCACAGTTGTGAGTTATAGAGTTAACTCGGAGTAAAAATCAGTTAATTTTCAATGTTTTAACTGAAGAGTCAAATTTTACTCAGAACTGTAGAACTGGATCCCGATGAACATTTCTTCTTTAATGAAACAGTCGCTATACACATTTACAGATTGTATTACTCATTACGTAATCAAATCCGCGATAACTTCAGCAAAAAACGGAATAACAATGCGTACGTTTTGAGCAACGTTTGGGCTATAAGATAATAGCCATCGTCAGACGTGCTGAATTTTAAAATCAATAACAATAATCATTATTTTCATAACGATTTTATAAACAAGAACGTAAAGAATACGATGATACTGCTACATACGAATATGATCATTGACGTATTTTAGAGAAGAAAGCTTCAGTAGATTATGACAAGCAGCGCGACTGGAATCCACCGTGCCTGTCCTAAGATAACGTTGACATGTTTCAATTTGAATTGATTTATTTCCGGTGTCTGAATAAGTTTTTTTGTTTTGTATCATACGAACTTTTGGAACCGGGTCCTGTTTAAAAAGCTTTTCTACTTAGCTAGGTACAATTTTGAGCAGAATTTAAGTTAAAATCAGATCATTTTCAAATCATTGGGAACAACATTTCAGGTTTTGAAGAAAAAACCTGCAGAGAGAAGTGATATATATTTCCAATCAATTCTATGAGCTATTTTCAGAGATTGGAAGTTTCATAGAAACTTTTTGATACGTCACTTACTCTCCTAGTTTTGAAAATTGCTTATAGAATTGATTGAGTCTAAACGTCACTACTCTCTTAGATTTGAAATTAGCTGATAGAATTAGGTCCATACGTCACTACTCTCTTAGTTTTTCAAAATGACTGATTGAATTAAGTCCATACGTCACTACTCTCTTAGTTTTTTTCAAAATGGCTCATGGAATTGAGTCTAAACGTTGCAACTCTCTTATTTTAGAAAAATGCTGATAGAATTGAGTCTATACGTCACTACTCTCTTAGTTTTTGAAAACGGCTGATTGAATTGAGTCTATACTTCACTACTCACTTAGTTTTTGAAAATGGCTCTTTTCGTTTTTCTCCACAATTTTGGGGTTTGTTCAATTGAATGATGAAAACCAACAATTTCATTTTTTTTCCTAGAAAATAAACCTTTCAAGATTTTGTATAACTTACCCGCAGAGGAATGTGCAGGATTGAAGATTCCCACAATCAAAACCAGCGCAGTTAGATAGTACATTATCGATTCTCGGTGTAAACTGTGGAAGTTAGAATTTAATCGCTGAGCCCCAGTTTGAAATTGAATCGAGCTTATCGAAAACATCGGTTTTATAGATTCTTCAAGTACATCGAATGCAGGTTGTGGTTCTATGTTTCTAGTGCCCTTACGAATATTTCTGATAATGTTATTCGTTTGTTCAGTCATTCAAGTGGGCGAGCGCGTTTAGAAATCAGAGAGAAAATGATAATTAGGCCTTCAAACTTATACTTCAAATCGGCGAACTATATGTTTATGGTAATGTCGCCAGAAATATTTTTTATATTTACAACTTTTTGAAACAGTTTTGAATATTCATTTTCTGGTTGTGATCGATGGCGATTTGAAAGTGTCCATTTTTATTAATTATAATAACAAGCTTCTGAGTTGCCTTTTAGACGAATAGGAGTGTTTTAAGAGATGCACATACAGTTTCCGGTGCCACAGTTTTGAGTTAACTCAATATCCAGGTCCACAATTGTGCAAGTTAGAGTTAAATCTTAACTCAGGATCCGGGACCCGGTTCCACAGTTGTCAGTTACTGTTAAATCAGTTCGTTTTGAATCTTTAACTCTACTGTCAAATTTAACTCAGAACAACTCAGAACAGGTTGTGTTAGTTAGAATTAACTCTGAACTCAGGATCTAGTTCCACAGTTGTGTAAGTTAAAGTTCACTCTAAACTCAGGATCCAGGTCCACAGTTTTGTGAGTTAGAGTTAACTCTGAACTCAGGATCTAGTTCCACAGTTGTGTAAGTTAAAGTTCACTCTAAACTCAGGATCCAGTTCCACAGATGTGAGTTAGAGTTAACTTTGAACTCAGGATCCAGTTCCACAAATGTGTAAGTTAGAGTAAACTCTGAACTCAGGATCCAGTTCCACAGATGTGAGTTAGAGTTTTTAACTCTGAACTCAGAATCCAGGTCCGTAGTTTTGTGACTTAGAATTAACTCTGAACTCAGGATCCAGTTCCACAAATGTGTAAGTTAGAGTTAACTCTGAACTCAGAATCCAGGTCCACAGTTGTGTAAGTTAGAGTAATTTCTGAACTCAGGATCCGGTTCCACAGTGTGTCAGAGTTAACTCAGTTCAAAATTAGTTCATTTTCACTAAGTTAACTCTTTAGTCAACCATAACTCACAACTGGGGAACTGGGTCAAGGAGAACGGGGCTAGTCTTAATTGAATTGGGTAAATCCCAATTGATGTCTCCAATACGAAAAAATAGATCCTATTTGAATAGTAAAACTGAATTGGAAACACATATCAGAATTCGAAAACAGAGACGACTTCAGAAATACGACGACTTCTCCAAATGACGACTTACACGACTTTGGCTGTGAACCCAAAATAAAAAACTTTTTGAAACGTTTTGTAAAACCACACAAACTAGGGTCCATCAAAGATTCATTCTGGGAATATCAAAGATGTTTTTGGGTAATCTTTCAAGGCAATTCATCTCAGTACAGTCCGATTGACCCATCACTTGGTAAAATAAAGTGCGACAGATATTTTGAAATACATCAGACACAGGTTGTTGTTTCGTGTTTCTAGTGTCCTCACGAATGTTTCTGATAATGTTATTCGTTTGTTCAGTCATTCAAATAGACGAGCGCGCGTTTAGAAATCAGAGAGAAAAATGATGATTAGGTCATTTATGTAAATTTATTCATTTCATGATAATGTCACCATATGAATTTGAATACAATATTTCTAACAAGTGAATTCGACTTTGTTTCCTGGTGTTGGATCGAAGGCGATTCGAAAATTGCCAGTTCTTCCAACCGCGATCAAACTTCTGAGTTGCTCCAACTGAAACATGATATATAGAAATTATGTATATTCTAAAGGACGGGTATTCAGGATCCAGTTCCACAGTTGTGAATTAGAAATTCAGTCTCAGTCGGTTAATTCCCACACGCGTCAAATTTTTGATCACTGTGGAATTGGGTCCATCCAATAGAAAGGGTAGATCACGATAGAATAGGATAGATCACAATTGAATAGTGAAGATCACAATTGAATAGGACAGATCACAATTGTACAGGGTTGATCACTATTGAATAGGGTAGATCACCGTTGAATAGTGAAGATCACAACTGAATAGGATAGATCACAATTGTACAGGGTAGATCACCATTGAATAGGGTAAATCACAATTGAATAGGGTTGATCACCATTGGATAGGGTAGATCAAAATCGAATAGGGTAGATCACCATCGAATAGGATAGATCATAATTGAAAAGAGTAGATCAAAATTGAATAGGGTAGATAACCATCGAATAGGATAGATCACAATTGAATAGGGTAGATCACCGTTGAATAGTGAAGATCACAATTGAATAGTATAGATCACAATTGTACAGGGTAGATCACCATTGAATAGGGTAAATCACGATTGAATAGGGTTGATCACCATTGGATAGGGTAGATGACCGTTGAATAGGGTAGATGACCGTTGAATAGGGTAGATGACCGTTGAGATTGCCCGGTATTTATGCTTGTGCTACATTTATGACCCAAACTTTATTGGCCTAGATTTTAACAGACCAGGTTCTATTCTAAACGGTCGACATGAACAAATTGGAGTTAACGATATTTGGGTCAAACTTAAAACTGGTTCATAAAACCGCCGATAGGGTGTGTGAAACCTGACCTGAGTTTTGGATATCGAAATCGGGTCTCTGAAAACGGTCCATTTTACGTTTTCCGAGCAGGGTGGTGTCGTCATACTGCCTTCGTAGCGGAAATAATTATTGAAATCAACTCCGTACAATAAACTTCCCAACGATATCGAACCCGGTACACTTTTCATTTCTACAGAAATAAAATACAGAAAGAGCAATCCATTCATTCGAGCTTTCGTTTAAAAAGAATGTTTTTTTGGAGTAATAAGTAATTTCGGTAAATACTAACTGGTGATGTACATGTCCGATAGACCCACATTGAAAAGTTTCGCAAATTTCCAGTTGTCCTGAAAAAAAAACGAATCGTCTTTCGAGTTTGAAATATCATTTATTCAGCTTGGATGATATTTCAGTGGATCTATATAATACGTTCCAATCGATTTAACTCCAGGCACCACAGTTCATATTCCAATTGATCAAATTTTGCTGGTATTCATTTAAACACTAGATTAGATTACTCGGTTCCAGTGAAGTTCAGGTCTGACTCTAGGTATATCTTAGTATATATTTGACAGGGATATTGCGAGAATAATCTAATCTTAAAGACTTAGAACTGTATAACTGGATCCCGGGGCCAATTGCATAGCCATGGCTTAGATTTGAAACTAGTCGAAGACCAACTTATTTCTACATCCAATCTACCACCTTAAGACCAACCAGTACAAGCTCATCTTGGTTCTTCATCCAAATTTCACAATGTGAGACCCCTTATGTTGGTTCTATAACCCAATCTAATGACCTCTAACTTAATTTTATTGCCAAATCTAACAACTTAAGACCAGTCTTAGGATTCAATACGACTAGCGAACTCAAGAAACGACTATGCAACTGGATCCTGTTTCGTTGTCCTATTGTTATTACCCGGTAGCTATCCGCCTTTATGAGAACCGCCAATATCGCTATTGAATCTATTTCTAAAGTCGTGTCTGCTTCAGTAAACACGAGGTGCATCTAAAAAATACAATTTATCATTAGTTCGATTTGTCGAGAAAAAATTGAATCATTTTGTAATCAGAAAGTGGGTATTATTAATGAAAAGAGTCGTTATACTGGGTTTCATAGATGTGGAAGAAAAATAGTCCCTGGGAACATTTTGAAATTTGTCAGTTATAACCATGGTTTCTCATTGTTACTATGGTGGTTGCCATCCAGATTGACGATTTACCCCTAGGGATAACTTAAATACTCAGTCTATGAAACCGGGCCCTGGCGTGTCACCACAGCTGAATGGTCACCACGCTGACCACTCCGAATTAGTTTCACAAAAAATGTTACCTGAAAGTTTTGGCATAATTGCCATTGGTTACTTCATGCTTTCAATGAGGACAACAATTCAAACTTAACCGTTTTAGGCTTAAACGTTTTTCATAAAACTCGGCCCTGGCCCTAGTTTCACAAAAAAGTTTTTGGGTATAATTGCCATTTGTTACTTGATGTTTTCAATGACGGCGACAATTCAATACCGTTTTAGACTTTAACTTTTTTGTGAAACAGGGCGCCCTCGTTTCACAAAAAAAGTTTAACTCTTGGGTATAATTGCTTTTTATTACTTCATATATTCTTAATGACGGTAATTCAAATTTGACCGTTTTTGGCTCATACTTTTTCGTGAAACTGTGCCCGGATAAACGCTACAGCGTTGGTATTCTAGTTAACATGCTCGACTGGTAAGTTAGAGGTTGCTGGTTAGAGTTCAGTCGTGGTAAAGGTTACTGGCGTACTACAGTTAGGTTGAGCTATTCGCATTATTCGCATCATCCTGGTTTTTGTACACTTTTCCAGCATTTACTTTTGGTTGATTTAAGTGGTAATATAATTCTCAAAAATTGTAGGAATTCACATATGACGGTTAGATGAATATGAACGTTTGAATAATTTATTCAAATCTAACGGATTCAACGGTCATATTGTCGATGCAATAGGTTTAAAATTACCTCAACATCAGTGAATGCGCCATCGATGCTATGTTCAGAACCTTGAGGATGGGAGTCTTGTCCACTCCAGTGAAAATGAAATTGTTTCAGAAGATATTTCTTGTTGTCCAATGTGACACTGATGCGACCTAGATTTTCTCCCGGAGCGCCAATGCCTACCACTGAAATATAGGTGCAGCTATAGAACTAAAACAGTCTCACAAAACTGTGTGGGTTCAGAGTCAAATTTATGCCACACAACTGTGGGGCTGGGTCAAAGGATTGGTACCATAGAAAGTTCAAAAGTTGCTTTAAGTCTTTAATTTGTTGAATTTGGAAAAGAAATGGATCCAAATTCGATCCACCCGAAAACGACACTGTAGACCACAGTCAAGACTCAGAGTTAAGACCAGTCTAAGACGATCTTATTTCTGTAACTTATCTACCAACTTATTACCAATTTTCTACCAATATAGACTGAAGTAACGACTGTACAACACTACTGGGTCCAGATTTAAATCAAACACACACAACCGTGCAAACTTGCGGAGCGGTGCCGGTGCCGGTGTTTTATTGAACGTACATGTTTTGCCGCTGTTGACCAGATTGACTCGTATCTGAGAACGAAAACCGTCTATATTTATCCAGCCCAGATTTTCACTACAAGTTATTCCAGATTTAGTCGACAGTTTGACCGGTGATTGTCGGTTTGTCGACTGGCAGTCGCCCATAGGCCATCCCTCTGCAGAGAAAATGTACATATATTCATTTCTTTCATAAATGACATTTAAGATTCAAAATTTACACAAGATTCTCAGGGACATCGGATGCAAATAAAACAGGTTAAATTGCAATTGAATTATTCAGATACGAAAAGCTTCACTTGTTAATGAGCTTTCCTGCATAAACTACAGTAAACTGCGGCCTCGTGTCGGTTCTCTAAAGGGCTCACTCCGCGAGGTGAATTACGGTGAACCGTTAGAGAAAGGATTATGGGTCGTCATCGGATGAAGAGGAACATTTTGAATATTTTGTCTTTGCTGCGGCAAGCAGGGACCCAGGTCCACATGAGTTCAGAGCCTGAATTTCACTCTCAAGGTTGACTCGTTGGAAATGGAACATTACTCATAGCCAACTCTAAATCACAACTGTGGAACCGGATCCTGAGTCCGCGGCGCCTGATAATCAGAGGTAATCAGCTCGATTCGAGGCAAGCCTTAAGTTTATTTACACTTAGATAAGCTTATATTATTCCGGCGTTTCATAGCTTTTGCAATCATACTTACTTGGATCGTGTCGGTAATGCCAATGGGTTTCTACAAGGATAAATGAACGTACATCTTATTTTTCTAATTTACTCTGACCAAAGATTTATCAGATAGAGAATTTACAATTGAGGAAAGTTTTTTCATCGTGCAACTTTCTATGTGATGTTCACAGAATATAAGAAATTGAAAAATGATAACACAATCGTAACTACAAACATTTTGAGACCAATGTGAATGAATTTAGCGACCTCATAGATCGAAGTGTTATTTACAGAGCTCAGCGGTTAACTGCATTCAAAATAGCTAAAGTTCTGGTTTATTTATCTGATCACTTTAGTTCATCACACTGTAAGGAGAGTCGTCTATATGGCACCAGCCGGTTCCATCAATCTTACAACTTATGGCAAGTCTTGAGCTCATTTTGGTTCTTTAACCAATCTAGCAACATGAAACTCGTCTATGCTCATTTTAGGTCTATAGCTGAATCTAATCAACTTCAGACCAGTCTAAGCTTATTTTAGTTTTATAACCAATTTCACAACTTAAGATCTAAGTCTTAGTTCATTTTGGTTCTATAACCGATCTAACCACATAAAACTCGTCTATGCTCAATTATGATCAATAGCAAATCTAATAACTTCATACCAGTCTATATGCTTATTTTAGTTTTATAACCAATCTTACAATAGTGTAAACTCATTTTTTGGTATTATAACCAATCTTACAACTTGAGACCAATCTAAGCTCATTTTGGTTCCATAACGAATACCACAACTTTAAACTAGTCTATTCTCATTTTGTTTTTTATAACCAATCTAACAACTTAAGACCAGTCTTAAAATCTAAGACCATTTAGGGACACGTCCGGACTAGGGAACCGGTCCCAGGTTTGTAGATGTGTTTAAACGCCACGCCATCTTTTCTACTAGCAGGTCACTTTTTACTGTTCGCAATCGTGTTCCGACAGTTGAGGACAGAAATATAGACTCTGTCACCAGAACGGAAAATAATGACGGGCTTTGCTGTGCATCATAAGATTTAGGGGTAGGGGTCCTAATTGCCATGTTCTCCTCGAAGCGTTAGAAAATTATTGATAATCGCAAATGGTGCACTGATGTATTTTGATTATAGGATGAACACCAGTGACAGAACCACAGATGCGGTTACATTCGAAAAACTAAACGAGGGGAAACTTGCTCAGAACATCTATCTAATCTACAAACCCTCTTTAATTTCTTGGCTACGTGGATATAGAGTAGAAAACTCTTCAATATTCATTAGTCTTTAAATCTCTAGTCATTATATAGTTCATTCATGTCTGGTGTTTGTACTTTATTTTCAATCAAACATGTCTGACAGGTGACGTACTGAAAACTTGTGAAGTGTAGACGATCAGTTTTTCTGGTGTTTGTAGATACAGCGGATCATGATTCCAATACGATACCAGACTATTTACACTTCGTTAAAACCGTTCGGAATTTTTTGTTGACGATGAAATAGATGAAGAAATTGACGAACGAGTCAATTTGACTCAGCAATAGTCCGTACAAACGTTCGCCAGATATCGACGCTTCGTTAAATCCGTAAAACGCGTAAACACTGTAACGCAATGTCAAGGCGGCAGATGGCGTCTCAAATAAGACGAAAGCCGCGACAACTAAAGCGATTGTTTTAGTTGCTTTCACTAAAGACCGGGACTTTCCTTTAATATCCACCGTCTGTGATTGACTTGTCCTTGGTTGTCCTTTCAAATACCTTATCAGGAATAACAGGATGATAAGATTTATGGCAACCAGGACGAAAAATGGTAATATGAATGCGAATATAATCATTGAAAACCTCTTAACCAAACCCAACATTGAATTATGGGCATATCTATGATTTATGGGCCACTGTAAATAGATATAGTAACACGATGGCCTAGAATAGAATTTTCTGACAACAAATTGGTGATAGTTGCCACAGAAAATGATGACGTAGAGCGCAATAGTAAGTCGTTTTAGGTATGTCTTTGTGAGCCAGAGTCCAGATTTTAACGGGAAATAAATGGCGACCAAACGCTCAAGACTGAGCATTACAACCAACCAATTCCTAATTATCATCATAGTTTTCATCGATGGGTAAAGAACGAGGTCGATTTCCGGGAGGAATCGATTCCAACCCTCATACTTATAATACTTCCCGAAACGTAGATAAGCCCACAGCAGCCCGATGCTGTGCGTCGGCATCGATATCAATAGGAATAAAGCGTCTGAAATGGCGACCATTTGTAGAACATAGTATCCGGAATTAAACGGCAATATCCTTAATACACAATAACAAATAACATTCAAAATGAACCCGATAAACTGTATTGGGAAACCTACGATTGTTTCGTAGAACATACGAGATTGAGTCGAGACTCTTATCTTACAACTTCGCAGAGGACTGATAGTCGTGGTGGTCGAGACGGCTGATGATGTATTCATATCTGGCGAACATATAGATATCCCAATAATCGAAATAGTATCCAGGTATCTATAGATGGTAGAGTCCAGGGCCGAGGTAGGCACGGTCGATTTGACTCAGGCGGCCTATAACACCCGCGAAGTGTCAGTGATAGTACGAGAATAAAATGTCACGAATTCCGCTCTGTGCATCAACCGGTGCTCCGGTGCTTCAATCCAATGGCACGAGAAACATGTAACGTTCTCGGCAGAGATAGAAATTAACAGATCGGATAGACAGACGACTCAACGCGTCACAGCTATACTCGGGCAACGTAGGATGTTGAACGTAGGATGTTGAAATATATAGTATATATCCGATATGATCATCAACCTATCGCAATAATCCACAATATTCTATGACCCTTTTTCATTATTTTGAATTATTTGAAATCTGTTAAGTCACAGGACTGGTATGCGTACGGGTGGCTGGGATTATCCTTGCCGCAAAAGTTGTGTTCGTCCAACTGGTCAGCGGCTGGGGATGAACAGTCAGGTGCTGTCCCCTAACATCGACACACATTGTATGCACTTACCTTCCAGCGAGATATTCCTACAGTGGCATGCGAGCAATTCGCTGGGATTGTTATATATAGGGGGCAGCACTTAACGGTTAGTTTGCAAAATTCATTACAATAGGCTTAGATGTATAAAGATCCCTCCAATAATTAGCATGTTGTAAATAGTGTATGTGTATATTTCTAATAACTTTGTGATATTTTATCAAGACAAGTTTATATTATCTGTTAATTGTAAACATTGTATACTTTGTATAAGTCTCCCTCCACGTACCATCGAAATGGTTGGAGTGTAAATAAAATCCTAATCCTAATCCTGTAGATATTCATATTGTGACAGGCGAGCAGTTAATTTCACCTAATCATCGTTATTGTAATAGAAAATCAGTCTTTCTTAAATAAGTTATTCTAATTCAAGGTTGTATTCGAATTCGCACTTACTTGGGTCATGTTTGTACCATTGAGCGTCTAAAATAAAAATGAATGAAAATGGAATAAAATGGGTGCATATGAAAGAATTTGATACGATCATAATAATGATATTTATTATAGAGATTGAAAAGTATGTTAATTATCAATAGAAAATAAGATTGATAGAAATGACAATAGAATTTGTTTATTGGTATTATTGATATTACTCACTAATAGCGGCAGTCAAGCATAGTAAAGTCAAACACAGAAACGAAGCCATAACTGAGTTTCCTCAAAACAAGTTCTCGTTAGAATCTGTTAGATCCGTGTAATATCGCACCATTATATATATATATATCATGTATCTATCTTATTTTGAAATATATATCTAGCATAAATTAGCATAGAATTAGCATAAATTAAGATATCGATCAGAACGTGTTAATTAAGTGTGTCGTTGTAGGTTGACCCGGAATTTGATTGATTTTGTCTGAGTTTATTTTCGTATGAAAATCAATTTATGAATAAAATATGGAATTATTTGATGAATGGGGAAATTATTCTGAACTCTGTCTCTCTCTCTATTTGCATATTTTGCATATTTCAAAGAATGTTTGTCGTGGAATGTGTTGATAAGAAACATTACAAAGATAATACATAATTTTCTTCAGTTTGCGAAAACATCTGCGATTCATAGATACCTCGCTAGGCCACCAGGTGTCTCTGTAATCCGATCACATGATGATAGACCACACAAACTCGATAATTACTCTTAGAAATGTGTTACTCGTTTGGAATGAATTGTCGACTGTTTTCGGGACTTTCTTGCCCATGCAACCACCTCCTTCGAAACTCAATTTCACTTATTAGTTTCTATGATTTTACATATGCAAATTACCAATCTATAACACGAATGCTGCTACCTGGTGATTCGGCTGGGAACTAAGCAGTCAGCAGGTGACAAATATACCTCGAGACGGGTATTCTTCGCTCGGTGCATATATACGATACTTTATGGAATTTTCTTAATCATCCATCATATATAGTTGATAAAATTCTGCTGATCCCAGTTCACCAGTTCTGATCCCAGTTCCACTGTCCTAATCCCAGTTCCACAGTTCGAATCCCAGTTCCACGGTTCCATTTGAAAATGTTTGAATTCTTAATGTTCTAAGTGTAACTTTAAACTATAGTTTAACCTGGAACTGTGGAAGTGGGACATGGGGAAATTTGACGACGAGTATACAATCAAAATGCTCGTCATTATAAAAACTCAAATATTTCTGGTTCAAACAAATACAAAACAGTTGATCCTTGTTATCAAAACTTGCTCAAAAGAATTCACAAGATCGAAATAAATCATCTCAAAAACAACAGATTCATATTGCTGCCACATTCAATTTGTTATATTTCCAGTAAAACCTTCCAAAATTATTTCTCCAATGATAAATTATTTTTTTTTTCATTTTTACAGAAAACGTATTTTTTGATTGATTCATTTTTTTCGATCGTCTTCTTCACCGCCGCATGAGACTTTCAGATTGTGGTCGGGTGTCGGTTCGGTCGGTTTACGATGGTTTCCAACGGTTCCGATCAGTGGTAACGACCTCAATTGCTCCAACTGAATTTACAAAAGAAAAAAACAGATTAAAAAATATAATTGATTTGCATCAGCGATTTTGTCACTTAAGCCATATATCTTATTTCTGTAACCCTGCTTTGGGGGATATTTCACTCAACATTTCAGTACATACCTCAAATTGGTCTCAACGCGACCAGTGAAACCGTGCAGTCTGAATAAACCATCGTTTTTCACTCTTTTTTTATACCGCGTATTGAAGGGCTACCAAAAAGTCTTCTTTTACTATTATAAGCTTAATAAGAGGAAAATTACTTCATCCTGGCAATCCTGGTGTGAAGTGGATGATGGTGCATTCAGACTGCGCAATTTCACTGGTCTTATTCTGACTTATTTGAGGTATATATGTCCCTCCTAGATTTCAGCGAAATGTCCCCCAAAAACCAGTGTTACAGACAATAACATATAGACCATAGAATAGATTTTGTTATTATTGTATATTGCTCCATACCTGTGCTCTAGATATAGACACTGTATCTCTCAATACGGTCCAAGCGACCATCTCAGAACAGGGTGGAGTCGTTAAACTACCCTCGTATCTGTAATACCGGGCCAGATCAACACCATCCAATAGATCTTCAACTGTTATCCCATCCGTTACATTTACCTTACCTAAACAGAACAGACATCGGTGAAATATCATTCAGTTTTACGAAAAAATTGAACTAAGATTATTTGCTTAATCATTGTTAGTTGCTTCGTGTTTCAAATTCTCAAGGTTTAGTTTCAAAAACATATTGTTTCAGTCGATTTAAGATACCAAGACTGTGGAGCGATGAAGAAATTGAATGACGTGTTTTTGTCAAATTTGGACCTGGCTATTATGACTACAAAGATGGGTTTTTTTATAACGGCTTTAATCTTGGCTCTAGTGGTTCATCTACAACCCGTTTTATGCTGGGTTCAAGTTTGAGCCAGTTTGGCCCGGGCCACATTTGGCCCGATCAAAAACGTCGGACCAGACCCGAGCCAAATTTTAGCACGAGACAAATGAATGCGTTTGAATTGCAACTGGTACCGGAAGGGACCCACTTCGTGTGAAAATCCTGACGTCATCAATTCGACCAGATTGTACTTCACACGCGTGGAACAGATATTTGTTATTCAACTATTCCAGTTTTATTTATTCTGCCATTAAAGAGTTACATACGAATTGATGTAATTCAAATACATCCATACAGTTTATTTCCTAGATAGAACATGTACTATTTTACCTTGTCCTTGAAATAATTATTCATTCCTTATTTGTAATATAGATCAAATTTTTAAAACATGAATAATTCCTTGAATTTGATCATAGTAAATACTATTATTCGACAAGATAGTATTGTGGTAATAATGAAGTAATTAGATTGAACAAGATTAAATTTTGGGTTTTTTTTTAGATATACATGTAGTATTGAAATGTGCCCTACCGCTAGTAACGTTAAGATCTGCTAATCCGACATCAAAAAGTCGTCCAAAATCTTCATGATCCTTTAATGAACAACATCAAAGAATTGAATATTTATCGAAATTACTTCATCAAATATTATATATTTGCATATGAATTCAAGACCAGTCTAAAAACAATCTTAGTTCTTCGGCCAATCTATCAGCTTAAAACCAGTCTTAGGATTCAAAAGGGCCCGGTGTTGCATATGAATTCAAGACCAGTTTAAAACCAACCTTAGTTCTTCAGCCAATCTATCAACCAGTCTTAATATTGCGTAACAGGACCCAGGGTTCGCAGGGATTTCAAGATAATTTAATGCCGCGTGCGCGCCCATAAATAATAATTCATGAACTAATTTTATTGTTCAACTAAATGAATTCAATGATTTTCGAATTCGTTTTATCGAATTTCTTGCACCTTTATGTTGAAATAATGAAGCGAACGATCAATGATAATTCGGGGACTTCCCAGGACCGATCTTGACCCTGAATAGAGATCTCTTCGTCAGATTGTCGGCTAAGAGGAGAGAGAGACAATGTTAACCAAACTGCCATTACTACGCAGATGAAACTGCCCG
This sequence comes from Tubulanus polymorphus, assembly GCF_964204645.1. NCBI lineage: Eukaryota > Metazoa > Nemertea > Palaeonemertea > Tubulaniformes > Tubulanidae > Tubulanus > Tubulanus polymorphus. Next base: position 14,649,239 of record NC_134031.1, on the reverse strand, counting down.
GTCCAAAGCTAAGATATAAGACTAGTGTAAGCTTAGTCCTCGTATTTCTAAAGCCAATGGAATATGGATTAGGAATTAAGACCTATGGACTCTAAGTAACGACTGGTTCCAGAGTTTTGATAGATTTGAAAATCGTTTTTTTTGCCAGGATAAGATTTCAACAATTACTGAATATTGTGGTTGCAACTGATTCGCCACAAGGAAACAATTTATCAGTTACAGATCAACTAGTCCTAATAGGACTTACCGTTTCACTGTCCGCTTTGATAATAACTCCCAGAACTGCCAGTGTATCTCTGACCCCTTCGGTCGGCTTGTCTTGGTCAAATACAAAATGCATCTAGAATAATGATTATAGAATGCGCAAGTCTAAGAGATAAGATATACAGGGCCCGGCTTTATAGATGTTACCAATTTTAACCCTGGGGCTAACTCCTTTTCAGGGAGTTAGCCCCGGGTCAAAAGTAATACCAGTGTCTAAAACTGCCCAGAAGTTTTAAACTCTGATTTCTGTGAATGCTTTTAGACGGGTTAGAAAAATTCAAATTTGAAATTTGGAGCCTTGAAATATATTAGTGAAGGAACCACAATATCTTTGCTCAAGATTGTGAAAATTTTATAGACCGGCATTACCTTTAACCCGGGGGCTAACTTAATTGAAAATGAATTAAGGTAGCCCACGGGTTAAAGGTTATACCGGTCTGTAATACCGGCCCCTGATTATTAGAGAGAGAAGGGGGACGGGACTGGTTATACTTACCTCAGCATCTCCAAAATTCCCATCCAGTTTATGCTCAGATCCTTGGTGTTGGTCCTCTCCGCTCCAATGGAAATGGAATTGTTTCAAAACGTATTTTTTCTCGCCCACAAATATTTCAACAACTCGCATTTCGTCCCCTACAGTCGGCACGGCTTGGACTATAAAACAAAATAATATATACTTAACTTTTCACAGGAATCGAGAAACTTTCATTCACAGACTTAATTCTATAAATCGTTCGAAACTGGTCACAATTTCAGCGAAATTGTAATTAGTTACAAATGACGACTTTGTCATTCTCAATGACTTCAACGATTCAATAACATTTTGTTAAGTTACTAAATTATGACTTAGTCGTTCTCAATGACTTCAACGATTCAGGAAAATTATGATTAATATAATGACGGCCTTCTATTCTCCTCAATAACTTCAACGATTCAGTATTATTATAATTAGTTACGTTCTAATGATGACTTTGTCATTCCCGATGACTTCAACGATTCAGTAAAATTATGGTTGATTACTAATGACTTAAGTAGAATTATGATCAGTTACTCAATAACTTCAGCGATTCAGTAAAATCATGTATAGTTACTAATAACTTAATGACTTCGGTAAAACTATCATTTTGATTATCGCGGCGACTCACGCGAGTGTCCGGTGTTCATCATTGACACGAACAACTCTTCTTTCACTCCAACGAGGTTCACATTTTCCTCCAGCCTAGCGTCACACTGTTCCTCCTGAGCGCTCAGGACTATAGGCGACTGGCGCACCGTAGACTTACACGCTCCCATCAACCAGGGCTCTTTACGACAAGAAATAAAACAACCAGAAATAGAATTAGAAATTGGAATTATTTAATGATTTCAGCGTCCAGGGTCCGGTTTTACAAAAAAAGGTTCATCTCTCCAAACTAACCAGTTTATTCAAGCTAATGGTTAGCCACACTTCTAGTATGTATCAATGTTTTATTAAAGTGCCTTAGAGGAATAGTTAATTCAATAGGCACCAAATATTGTAAATAATGATAGTAATAACTCAAGTTTTTGTTTTCAATCGAGCAAAAATTAATTTAAACTATAAGCTCAAACAATATAAGCCCAGTCCCAAAGTTCGAGGTTTGAGATCACTTCCGCGACTGCGCAGCAACTGGGTTCAGTTTCATGAACAAGTCTAAATTTTTAGATTAGCTAGAACTAAGATTGTTCTTATACGTATCTAACACATGACCATACACATGGACTGGACCCTAGATGTTATGAATAGAAAAAGTGGATATCGAAATAGAAATAAGTCAGCAGCCAGTTCCAAAGTTCCTGGGTTATCTGCGAGCTAAAAATCAGTTCGTTTAAAATTGTTTAATTCAAAACTGTGTGAGCTGCAGCGCCAGATATGTAACGAATGTCAGTAGTTATACGGAATACTGCTAAGATCGCTATTACTTACTTCGGTCATATTTGAAATGAAGCCCGGCGCCTGAAAAGATATGAATTATGAGAATTATCAATTGTCTTTCCCTGGAATCAAATCACAAAAATCTTACTTAATATGAACCCATTTTATTCGTATCGAAAATATTCATCAACAAATTTGTGAGAATTCTGAAAATTTCACAGATTAAAAACATATTCCTTCTGTAAAAGGCAAGCAATATATGAACGATATACGCATTTTATCAATGTTAATTCAGATTGCTTAGAAATCACATTACTTAAGTCGACCCTTTCTTAACTAAAGAGTCCTGATATCCAATTAATAATCATTGATGAATAACTATGAGTCCCTGTGTTGTGACTTTATATAGAGAGAGAATCCCACATTGACGTAACAAGAGAGATGGAATCCGAAAATTTTTCTTTAAGCTAATAATCTATTGGTTCGACGCATTTCTGAAGATGACTACTAGAGTCGAAACGGCGAATCAATAGATTAATAGATTAGCTTTAATGAAACGTTCCGGATTTCATCTTTCTCCTTATATCAGTATGTGGGAATCTCTGTATTTCCAATTCAATTTACCAAGTGTAAGTCGTCATTTGGATACACAGTTGCGACACAATGATCACCATAACAACCATAACTAAACCACGAGTTCGACTATATTGTAGTATTTGTATATTAAATAAGTCTTTTTTTTCAATTCGGATGAGATAAAATTCATAATATTTGACTTACTGAGGACCCCGGAGACGCAAAAAATCACCAAACACAGAGACGAGAACATGTCTGATAACACCAGTTTACTGTCAGCCCGTGCAAGGATGACAACAAGTTTTTATACCTTTTAAAACAATCATCTTTTAGTTTACTATTCACGTCAGGTCTATAGAACGAGCCCGAAAACAAACTGAAAATACCCGCTGTTCAAATAGAAGCATTCGAATATCATTTACATCTCATTTCACCGGAATGCACACATTAAACATTTAAAACTAAATGATTTTTTAATGAGTTTTATTTTGAAACGCCTTCTTCGTAATAACCTACTAAAACTACATCTGAAATCAATCTTTTAACGATATCTTTGCAAGAGACCCTTTGAGAGTACTTTTCAAACGATGTGGTTATAATTGAGATTTACCGTGGTAAGATGTAAACACTCTTTCGGCATACTGACCCGCGTACCGGGTATTCAAAAACTGGTTGAAATATTAAACAAACAATCCGAGAATCGACCCATGTTGTTTTATAACTGCCGATCGGAAAATTACCCGGATCAATTTTATTAGACTTATTCGCGTGGCGAAAGCTAATGCCATCTTTTTAGATCGGTAAAAATTCATCCGATCAATCATTATGTTTTTCTAATACTGTCCCCAATTTAAACCGACCCCCGCCCCCTCACATCCAATGACAGGTCCACAAACATCCAAGCTGTCAGAATTGTAAATATTTTCAGACTATATTAGAATATTCTATTTCACGCAGTAAGTTTTTCATCTATCGTTGTTAAACGGTGCACGTTTATCAATAATCCACGTCACCAGTCGCCGCGACTCGATATGAATATAATATTTAAACGCATTCTGTAAAATATCCCGGCTACAGGTGGACATGAAATCGATATAGGGACAAACGGAACTGCATCCCTAGTTCCGCGGTTCTCGGTTTTCACTCGGTGGCTGCTGTATGATTCAGGTAATGCGCTCATAGCGTCACGGGTGTCACGGTGTGCAGGTGTCGCGTAACTGTGCTCAGTGTTCAGGTGTCACAGGAAAATCCCCGACACTCTCATTCTCACAATGTCACAGATTGTAGTCACTTTCTTGTGTTTGTTTGCGGCAGGATGTTCAGGGTTTAGTGATATTCACATCGGTAAGATTTATATATGTAGATGTTGTGGAATAGATATTTAATTACACAAAACTAGTTTCAAAGTATATTTTCAACAATTCGACAATTTACCAATGACCTAATCTGACACTAATGTATGACCTAATCTGACACCATGACCTAGAGATTTACTTTTCATTCAATCTGTGAACTTAAAGTTAACTATTTTATCAAGAGTTATCACATTTTACCGCGCGTAAAAATTGACGATCATTTCCTCACATGACAATAATGATATTCATAAAACCTGTCCGGACCGTCCACCGATTTCAAGACCTTCTGAATTCTGCTCGATCCAGTTCCGCACGTTTCGGTGGTCGAGTTAAAATGGGAACATTTCAAATTTTGTAACATATATGTCAGATCTTGACCGATAACTGTGGAACCTGTGTCTTTATCCAATCTTTGTCTAAAACCAAGAATGGGGGTGAGGGAGAGAGGAGATAAGAGAGGGAGGGGAGAGAGGGGGCCGATGTAGAGAAGGGAGATGGGCTTGAGTGCAGTAACCGGCGAGATAGATGGAATGACACGTTATCGTGGTGAAACCATGGTTACTGTACACTGCCATATTCAATTCCTGGCCGATAAAAAAAACACAACCAATCAACGCAAATCAATAAATTCCCCTCTAACGATTATAAGTAATGAATAATTTATCTTTTCAATAAGATAAACATGAAATTCGTGCAAAGAACAGCGACAAAAAATGGGCGACAGCCCTAGCGGCGGCAGATACGACAGCAGTAGCGGCTGTAGCAGCTGTTTACCAGGCACTGAATATCATACGCATAATATACTCAGCACAGCACTAACTACTTCGACTCAATTACAATCTGGAATTTTGGCATTTATCTTTTAATTAGATTCATTTCATGACTCTCATTCTTTTAAATCATTTTTGAGAGGATGTGCACTACGTCATCGATATTGGCGCTAGATTGGTTGCCGGTTAATTCAATTCAATTATCGATAAATCCAAAATATGGATCCTGTGAACCGTATACATGATTTGTATTACAAAATATATTGTCGACAGTATTGAGCAACAAATGTATTGTCGACAGTATTGAGCAACATATGTATTGTCGACAGTATTGAGCAACATATGTATTGTCGACAGTATTGTGCAACAAATGTATTGTCGACAGTATTGTGCAACAAATGTATTGTCGACAGTATTGAGCAACAAATATATTGTCGACAGTATTGAGCAACAAATATATTGTCGACAGTATTGAGCAACAAATGTGTTAATAAACTTTCAAGTCAGTTTTCATGTTTCTTTTTTTTCTACCTAGGCGTCATATTCGACGAATCGGAAACGGAAATCACTCGTTCTATCACCCGATTCGCCGTCGATCGGATCAATTCCGATCCTAAAATTTTACCTCGACATAGGTTGCAAATTATAACCAACACGACCCGAACTCGTTCACCGTTTCACAGTATTCAAACTGGTAAGCACGCCTCCATACCTCCCTCCCCCCAACTCCCCATCCCTTCTCAAACCTGCCCCTGAATATATCTGATTTGTTTCGGCACAAACCTATCGGGCGGTTTGAGAAGCCGCGAGCTAAATCTTAGATCTAAATCTTAGATAGCAATTTCGGTATATTCGGCAAATTTATCAAAGCTTAGTCAGACTGTTTAGATATAAATAAGCCTTTATACAAATAGCAACATTATGGAATTAAGAAAATGCTTATAATTGGTTCGAAAGATATTTCAGATAGGAAAATGTTAGTTAATTTCTATGTATTGTATTGTTTTTGCATTGTATATAATTGTTATTTGAAGTGAAAATAAATTCATATTCATATTCATATTCAATGATACACGCTCCTCATGAAATTCGAACATAATGGTGTACTTTTAGGTATCGTACTTGGAGCATTTCATTTGGAGACCAGTCTATATAGGCTCGTCTTAGTACTATAACCAATCTAACAACTAACTGAAAACCTAATCTTGACCACTCTTTGGACTTCAGTCACGATTTAGCAACCGATATGACTCTTGAACTAATATCAGTCAATTTTCAATGGCAACTTAGAACTCTCGTTATAGACTTGGGTCCTGATCTGTGGAGCTGGGCCCTGAAATTTCTGGTCAAGATTTAGTTATATGTACTCATGGATAGAATGAATATTCTCAGCATATTTATTTACACCATCAACTCTCGATTACTGAGTAAACACTATTTGACAACAATCCGTATTTACTTCCAGTTTGTGATTTCATCAATCAAGGCGTATCGGTAATTATCGGTCCAGCGACCTCTAGCGACGTGAAAGCGAGTCATCCGATGTGCGTCGGTCTGCACGTCCCTATGGTTACGCCGACGGCTTCCGACCCGAAATTGTCGGATAAAGACGCCTATAAGTATCTGTTGAGGATGAGCCCGTCTGATTCGATGCAGAGCAAGGCTTTAGTTGAGTTTATACAGTACTTCAGATACGATTCGATGGCGATTCTAACCGACGATTCCGACTATGGTAAGTCTTGCGAGTGGTTAGAGCGTTCGACTGTGAATAGTTAGGTTGCGAGGTTCTATTCACATTGGACTATGTATATAAATCCCCCCCCCCGCCTTAAAGAATCAATTTTGATAACATGAAATCCTTGGGCCAGTTGTCCAAATAGAAGTTGGTTAAAGATAACCGGTGGATGAATACCATATAATGCAATTTTAATCAACTATGCACTGGTTAACTTAAACCATTCATTGAGGAACTTTTGGTCCCTGAATAAACAATTCTATACTAACTTAGACAGAAATATCTGACTGTCAGAAAAGATTCTAGATATTATTGGTAAATTGATATACGGTGCAATCTCGATACAGCGAATTTCACGGAACCAGAAAATATGTTCGTTATATAACTGATTGTTCGTTATATCCAGTATGAAATCAATAAAATTCTATATTTGTTATAACCGATGAATCGTTGTATCCGACTTCGTTATAACGAGAGGTTCCGCAGTACTGTATGTTCAAACATTACACCAGAAATCGCTGGTTAGCTGATACTTTTACTAACAAAGATCTGTTTTTATCTTAAATAGGGATTGACTCTGTTATTTATTTGGTTGGTAATTTTCGTTTGACTTTTTTCTTTTTTTTATTGAGTGTCCCTTACAGATTCACCACACTTGTCGGGAGCGAAACAGAGGGTTTCATTTTGAAATCGGAAATCGAAGTACAGATATAGTTGTTCGATCGGCGGTCGAACCACCAAAGATCTCACCAAAGTAACCCCCAAAGTAAAAGCTCCTACGCCGAGGAAGCATCATTAAAACCTCTCCGATAATCAGGCCTCGAAATAGATATGAAATCAAGAATACTGTCTCATTATCACCAGCGGAAATATCGATATCGCGCGACTCCGATACGGCACACTCGGTGTTAATAGGAGTCTTTTTTTATTCGAGGTATTAATGGTTTGATGGAGTTTCAACAACGCGCCGCGAAACGTAATTGGAGAATATTGAGTTTCTCGAGATTTAAAGCCACCAGAAACGCATCGCGAGTCGACGCTCGAAAACAACTTCAAAATATCAAAGCAACGGGTAAAAATATCAATAAATCTCAATTCATGTAAATAGTAAATATATATATATATATATATATATATATATATATATATATATATATATATATATATATATATATATATATATATATATATATATATATATATATATATATATATATATATATATATATATATATATATATATATATATATATATATATTTACTATCGTTATTTTGATGCGATATTCTTCATATCTACATAAACTCTTTTCGATAATTTCAGATCGAATCTCACTTTCCGATTCCTCAATTTATCAATATTCTAAAATTTCTAGCAATTTGTATAAGACGGGTTTCTACGCTTCCGAAACCAGTTCCACAGTAACGATCGATGAAAATGTCGATCCTGTAAATCAATCATCAATCTACGATACAAAGAAAATCCTGCGATATTAACGAAGACAAAATCCCAACATGTTACCATAAGCTTGTAGGAATCAGAAGAGAGGCGATGCATCGATTAGTCTCTTTATTCTAGATTCTATATATATTTCATATTTCCGTTGTTACTCAGTATTCCCGACTATCAGAATATAGGTAAAACGTCGAATAAACAAACTATCAGCTCCAGGAAACATTTTCGGACTTTATTTTTTCGTTGTTGTGTAAGATTCTCTTTACGTCATCGACACAACGCGGATAATGGCTCAGTCGCCTTGTTTTAAATTGACGGTGTTGATATTCGAAAATTACAAATTTCAAGAAATGATTAAAATTAATCAAATTAGAATATAACTTTTGGTCGTTGAGAAATCTGTCAAAAAATATTCATTCAAAATTAAGTCACAATGAAAAAAACCAAGATTTTGATTCGTTTTTTTTTTCATTTAGAACTCCGTCACCTGCTAACTCCTTATTTGAAATAATCCCGAATGAATTTACGTTATTTTGAAACAGGAGCTCGAGTTATTGTGTTGAACTGTTTAGACGCTCATGGAGTTCACGTACTTAAACAGGCTCATAACGAAGGCATGGTTCAGAGCGGATGGATGTGGGTGGTCACTGACGCCATTACAACCACGGTCAGTCTTCATTTCTTCAACTAAATTTCTGGAAAAAAAAGATAACAGATAATTCCTGACGGACACTGTATGTCGTATGTCTTCAAGTGATTCTGTTTTCTTTTTATAAATCAAGAACTTTTTGAATTGGTATCTTGAAATGTGTTATTAGAATTCAACGCATTCATCGAATTTCTTAATGAATAGAAAAATTCCACATGAGATATCACTTTTGATCATTATGTCATTTGATATTTGAGATATTATTCGATATTTTAGAACGAGTTTATGAAAGCGATGTTGACGACGGACAGATATCTGAAAGGTATTCTGGGAACTCGACCTGTTGCTAGGAACGGTCAGTTGTATGATAATTTCCTGAACGCTTGGCAGACGGCTGATCCGACGATCTACCCAGGGGCAGGACTCAACTCTACACCAGTACGTCAACCTCGATATATCAATATCAATTATCATTCGCTTTTGATAGATAATTGTATCGGATATCATTTCGTTGAATGATTTCATGAATTATTTGCATTAGCTAAATTTCCCACAAAGACCGATTAATTATTTTATATATTTACCCGCACGGTCAGAGGACAGATACTAATGTAACCCATTAATTCGTACCCGTAATGAACGTATTCCTAGATTATTTCCATGGTTACTAAAAGTATTATGACGAGGAATCTAACGACGTAATGTCGTACTATAACCGTTTAATGGGTTGGTGTTAGTGTTGATATGAATTTGCCGATTATAATAAGAGTAATTCATATCTGTTTCGTCATCCAAATTAAGTTTCGTAGATTTCACGACATTTATGTAGGACACAATGACGTCACCAGTCTATAGAAGATTATTTGATTTTCGTAGGAGATGATCAACTTCCCTGCGACGTCAAATGATAAGCAACTGATAATCCATGAGTTACCAGTACGTTATAGCTTTCAACGTATGTAACCAACCCCCTGCTCCCTACCCCCTAACCTACATAGCATTAGTAAAACCTCCCTACCTTAATGCCTGTATGGTAGTTCATATAGTTCTTCCGCTTCCCCCACTCTGACTCGTCCGATATAGATCATTCATCCGATTTTACGTTTAATTTTTCCCATGTTCTTTTCTGTTCTTGTTTCTGTTCCTTTTTTGCCGAAGTTTCCGGTTCAACATCTAGATTAAACTAAGTCGCAGGAAAAATCAAATCAAAACTAATTTCTAACGTCATTCTTCAATTTGTCTCGTATATATATTCAAATTGTTTTTTTATGACTTAAGAACATTTATCAGCTTTTTCAGATTATATCTAAAGTTAAAATACTTTCAAATTTCAAAACATCAAATCTTTTATGCTAATCATTTATATGTATATGGTGAATATTGTCTTTCTATCACAGAGTTTTCCGTTAGCCTACTACGATTCTGTGCAAGTCGTGGCGAACGCTTTCCACAAGTTACTGGAAATAGACAACATATCATACTCAGAAACATCATTGAATTGTAAATTGATGCCTGCTCAGCCCTGGTCTGATGGTCCGACCATTATGAAATATCTGAAATCAGCAAGTATTCCTTCCACAGGACTGGCAACGTGCCAAAGTGGATTAGTCATTTGCATATTCGAACCTGATCGGTTTCTATTGGTTACATTTGATGATCGACCTTGGAACTTGGTCAAACTGAACCAACAAGACAAATTCTCATTGAATTGAGAAATTTCGAAGATTCTTTTTTTATATATTTAGGTGAATACCGAAGGAGTTATGAAACGGTTACATTTTCATTCCGATGGTTCTCCGCTAGAGGTCGCTTACGATTATGTTATCCTCGATGACCAGGGCTGGACCCCGGTACGGACCACGTGAAGGAATTTGAAAATTCTTATTCAGTAGATTTTGAGATATTGAAATTCTTTAAATCTTATTTTCAGTTCGGATTGTGGGGGTCACCTGACCGGTTCAATTTGAATATCACTGCCAGGGCAACGCTAGGCAACACACAGTTAGGTGATGTAAGAGATCACGTGGGTGACCTCGTCAATAAATCGCTACGAGTAGCGACTATACTGGTAACTAGAGAAATAAAAACCTGAATTCAAGATAGCCGCAAAGCAGCGATAGTGGGTGTTTCTGCATAGCTGCACCGTTCTTATTCTAACTTAAAGGGAAGTAAATAGAAAGAAGTTCGGGATTCGAACCTGATATGATAACTGGTACCACTGAATCCTCATTCAACTAAAATGGACGAATCCCAAAAATAAGAATTGAATGAACCAATTTTCTATATTTTAGGAGGCTCCGTTTGTAATGCTGAAACCGCCGCCAAGAAACGGCTCTAGTGAACGCGCTTGTAGCGGTAACAACTGTTACTACGGACTGGTTATAGACTTATTGAACCGCTTGGCGAAAGACTTGAAGTTCACCTATACGCTATATCTAGTACCGGACGGGCTGTACGGTATAAAAAGTGGAGTCAGTGAGGAATGGTCGGGTGTGATTGGTGAACTCGTCAGAGATAAGAGAGGAAATACCGTTAGTTTAAAAATAACAACTAATCACGAGTAACTATGCAGATTTATGCAAATCTATACTCCGTTACAAATCAATCGTTAATAAGAAAAATTTGTATTTATCGGAATAATGCAGATATCAGCCAATCACAAATGACTATGCGATGCAGATTATGCAAATAGTTATGGCCTGTAATTTAATCTTTTAATTTTCTTGAGAAAGGTGAAAAAAACCTGGGGAATTGCTATTCTAGATTTGCTTATGTCGGGTTGCAAAGTACACGGAGAATTATTTGATATGAAAACCAATTCATCAAAAAATCCTTAGAAAGAAAACTAGAAACATAACTGCAAATTTTCCTGTAAATTTATGCAAACAATGAAAAGAAAAGGTGAGAAAAAGTTTAGAAAGTAACTTTCTGAAAGCTGTTGATTGATATTTGTGTGATTGGTTTTTTGCAGAGAGCGGATTTAGGAGTCGGTGCTATTACGATCAGTTACGATCGTCAGAATATCGTATCATTTACGACTCCGTTTTTAGATCTGGAACTCAGTATCGCGATCGGTTTACCTAATACCGGGTTTAATCCGTACTCATTCCTGGATCCGTTAACGACTGAACTGTGGTTGTACGTGTTGACTACGGGAATTATTGTGTCGCTGGTCGTGGCTACATCGGAAACGTTGAGTCCATTCGGGCATCACGGTACGGAGGGTGAGGTATCACGGGTCCCGTTTGGTCTAGTTGTTCAAAAGTTGACCGACGATAGCGCGTGTAAGAACTTTAACCACGAGTTTTCGAAGGCAGTTATTAATTCAAAAAAATTGGTAAATTCTCCACCAAAAAAATCCTCGAGCGCAAACCTAGGTCCTACATAGCACTAACCCGCTCCACCTATCTGGGGACTCGAACCTGCTTCCCCCAGCGTACCGGCCAAGCATGCTGACAACTAGACCATAGACCAGTCGTGAATGACAAAGTTTGTAAGTTAGTCTGGTCGGTGTAGTGACCATTCGGCTGTCGTGACCAATCAGATGTGGTGAATATTCAAGAACATTCATTATTCATTCTTTGATAACAATAGTCTCTAAATCAATTTCGGATCAGGAACCACTGATTCCAAATTCAATGCAATACTGATAGTGCTTAAACCCATTATATAAAACAATTCCCACCAATCGCGGGATTTGATACATTATCAGCAGGATATATAATCGTGTTCCAGGTCGTAAAGTACAACTGGGATTTTTCGACCCTGACGATGACGTCATGGATACTAACGAGGATGGCGAGGTCGACGAATGGGAGATATTTCACTGGAACAAAGAGAAACATGTTCACAGTTTGTTCAATAGTTTTTTCTGGACGGCTGGTTGTTATTTACAACAAGGCGTTAACCCGCACCCAGACTCGTGGTCAGGTGAGTGTCTCGCGCTGGTACTCGTCGTGGTCTGATATATATATATATATATATATATATATATATATATATATATATATATATATATATATATATATATATATATATATATATATATATATATATATATATATATATATATATATATATACATATATTGATATCCAAACTAAGTGTTCGTGAATTTGACCCCCAAGTGGTCGTTACAGTTTTTAAACATATGAAACAATAGGCTACATGAAGCTTCCTCGGATAAGCTACGTGCAGCTATCTCAGAGAGGCTACGTGAAGCTTCCTCAGATAAGCTACGTGAAGCTTCCTCAGATAGGCTACGTGAAGCTACCTCAAGTAGGCTATCTGAAGCTACCTCAGGCCGAGTAGCTGCACCTGTCTGGTGATTTATGATTACAGTGATTATCATATTTCACAGGTCGGGTAGCTGCATCTGCCTGGTGGTTCGGTACACTGATTATAACAGCTACTTATACGGCTAATTTAGCCGCATTTCTCACGATAAAATCTTCACCGGAAACGATTCACTCAATCGATGATCTAATGAGACGAACTGATATCAAATACAGCACTGTCAACGATTCACAACCTCATCTATTCTTCGACACGGCAGAAAGATATCCGTACAGGTAAAGGCTACACTCCAGGGTCGTCGGAACAGGGGAACGTCGGAACCACCCTTCAGAAATAAGCCTCGCCACTGAAAAATTCCTTCCGACGGCTCTGCGCTCCCGCCACCAGTTCCACATGACAACCTATTTTTACACATACTTTTTAGTGTTATATTCTAGAAAATATCGCTATTTTGAAATAAAGTCTATTGTCATAATTATTACGTACGAAATTTAGAATACAAACAGATAGAATACAGACAATGTTTGTGGTTTTAAAGCAGTTTATCTTTTCATTCGATATATATATATATATTTCCTCCGTCAGACAAATAGGAGACAACATGCGCAAGGAGGGATTATACTTTTCAAACACGGCAGAAGCGATTGCTTACACGGACCAACAAAACGGCAGCTTCGCGTTCTTGTACGATCTACCAGTTCTCAATTATTGGAAAGGTAAATAAAATACACTTTGAAAGGGTCGAAATTTGATGAAGCTACTCTTTGCACTGGACGTGAAAACTCGTAATATCTTTCGTAGTGTCTAAAATCAGTTAACCCGGAACGAAGTACAATCTGTCCATTTATTGAAATTATAATGATTTTGATATTAGAAAAAAATACTCATTTTTAAGTCAGTATTATTCATTGTTTCTCGTTGTTAAAGGTCAGAGATGTCGTCTGCAGGTTGTAGAGAATGGTTTTGCTGGAGTCGGTTATGGATTCCCGCTTCCAAAAGGTTCCATTTACGCCGAGGAATTATCAATTAAAATTCTACAATATCGTGAATCGGGATTCATAGATATTTTGGATAATAAATGGTGAGTTAAGAACCTGAGATGAGATTCTGAGTTGGGGTAGGGCAAAATATTCCGTGGAAATATTTAGAAATGTTGTAGCTTTCGTAATACCATGATTGCTTCAATATGGTAGTCGTAACTTATGGTCCCAGCTCCATAGTGTTGCGAGTCATGATCTCACTCAGTGTGCGGGGGGCACAGCTATTTCCGACGATTAGTTTGACTCAAAGTGAGTGCAAAGTAGTTTATTATCTTATATTTTGAAAAGTGGCGTCATACTTCAAACGACGATATTGTGGAATTTAATCTCCTCATTACCAGGGCCCAGTTTCAGGAAAATGTTAAGCCTAAAACGGTTAAGTTTGAATTGTTGTCCGCATTGAAAACATGAAGTAACCAATGGCAATTACACCAAAAATTTGAGTTTAACTTTCGTGAAACTGCCCAGGGATAATCTAAGCTTATGGCGTCGCTTAAACTTAGGAGTTTGTTTTTTGTTTTATAAGGCTTTATCAAACAGCAAATTGTTCGAAAACTGCGACGAAGCCCGGAGTTAGCGAGACCCAAGAGGTTCAAATGGACGCTTTATGGGGCATATTTTGGATAATCTATATCGGCACAGGGGTTGGGTTAGTGGTGCTCATGTTAGAATGGGTAACCGCAAGTTTCAAACCAAACTCACAAAACATCCTGGTAAGCTTATGCAATGTCATGATTTACAGGATTCAAAATGTCTTCAAGATTGAGCAGCCAAAAATGACTACTTAATTTTTTAAAATCCCAGGTGAATTTGAAAACTTCGATCGTCAGAAAGTTGCGAACTCTTCGATACGACTTGCCCAGAAACTGGTTCTACTGTAGATGCGGTCCAGACCCGAGACCGGCTCATCAACAATAACTATCGACAATGTATCATATCTGTTATATTCCAGTATCTATGGTGGCTGATAAGGGCCATAGCGTAAAATTCCTGGTATGTAAATGAGGGCCAGAACGCCAGAACGCCAAAACGAAAAAAAAACGTCCAATTTTCTCTGTAAGTTCGTTTTGGTGCGCCAAAACAAAGAAAATTCTGTTTTGGCGCCCCCGCCAAAACAACGAAAAACGTCGAAATTTCTCTGAAAGTTCGTTTTGGCGCGCCAAAACAAAGAAAATTCCGTTTTGGCGCCCCCACCAAAACAACGAAAAACGTCGAAATTTCTCTAAAACTTCGTTTTGGCGCGAAACGGAGAATATTCCGTATGAAAAATTCCAAATTGAAAAATAATTTTACTGTGGTTGAATGCTTGTTTTGGCGGGGGCGCCAAAACGGAAATAACCGCGCCAAAACGAACTTTTAGAGAAATTTCGACGTTTTTCGTTGTTTTGGCGGGGGCGCCAAAATGAATTTTCTTTGTTTGGGCGCGCCAAAACGAACTTTCAGAGAAAATTGGACGTTTTTTTCGTTTTGGCGATCTGGCGTTCTGGCGCCCTCATTTACATACCAGGAATTTTACGCTATGGCCCTTATCAGCCACCATAAGTATCAGTATTATTACGTGTGTTTTCGATATTTGTAAATAAAATCATATCACAGTGATAAATGCGGTATTTGGAGGATTAGTCTTTTAAGCAACTGTGGCAGTCGAAGGGTCTTTATATATTGGTAGCAAATGAAGATGGATTCTGCACGGTTTGTCAAGATATTGCATATTTTTCTGTAATCAGAGAAACCAAGAACAAATTGGAAACGTATTTTAAAGAAGATATTTAACAAGATAATGAACTATCCCACAATTTCGGTGATATTTCAAAGTTAATTTATCTGACAATGTCGAGATTTAGCTGAATCCAATCTCCACAGTAACATTCATGTAACAGTTAGTACCAAACCAAAAGGTTCCAAAATAAACATTAATGAACTGAACTTGAGTTTTATTGACAAAGACATTGAAATCGCGAGTAGTTTTAAATCTTTAGGCTTAACGATTGACAAGCACCTAAACTGGAATGACCACAAAATATCGAAGTTATTCCATCATTGATAATATTTCAAAGTTTATTCAAACCGACATTTTCGAGATTTATCTTAGTACTATCTTCATTACTGTTTCTTCCTCTAACGACGAAGTTTAGATCTCAAATCTGTCTTTTTCCTAAGATATCGTCGAATGTGGGATAACTTCATTATTTTCCTACGATGAGCATGCGACAGTTTTAAAACCGCCATATCGCAATAGAAACCCGAGAGAGGATATGAATATATATTTCTATATGGACTCGTTTGTGCGCCCAGTAATGTTAAGTTACCTCGCGCGAAAAAGAGCTATTTCATATCGATTCTAGAATCGATAATCATAGACGCGATCTCGGTATTTTACTCGTCGTGAATCATTTTTACAACTAACTGCGCGTTTTCGATCAATGATAATCTTCAAGCAGCGGTTTATAAACTATAACTATAATTAACCCGCGAGTCGTTCTCGTGTTGTGTAGACGGATTGATGATCGTCCATCGATTGAGTTGTGAGCAACACTGTTTTCGAAAGTTTATGATTTTCAATGATCGAAATCGTTCAAACGACATTCGAGTTTTCGATTAAACCGCGCTTTTCTTTGAGCGTCTACGGTTCGAACGTTAAAGAAGCCTGAATAATAAACATTGTTTCTGCGTTGTTCGTGTTATGTGAAAATGAGAATGGGATAAACGGATGTCGTAGGTGTTTAAACTGAGAGAATGAATAGAATGCAGTGCGCAGACGATGACTGGTCCTGTTCGTGTTTAATGTGTGTAAAACGTAACTGATGTTGTCACGTGTGTGCGATTGCAGGAGCGGGTTCTGAGTTACAGGAGCGGGTACTGAGTTCCAGGAGCTGGAACTAAAAGTAGTAGCGGTTACTGAGTTCCAGGAGCGGGTAACTGAGTTACAGGAGCGGGTACTGAGTTCCAGGAGCGGGTAGTTAATTCCAGGCGCGAGTACTGAGTTCCAGGGGCTGTAACTAAGTAGGAGCGGGTTACTGAGTTCCAGATGCTGGAACTAAAAGTAGGAGCGGGTACTGAGTTCCAGGCGCGAGTACTGAGTTCCAGAAGCTGTAACTAAGTAGGAGCGGGTTACTGAGTGAGTTCCAGGATGCCTGAATTCGTAAACGGAACCCGTGAAGAGGCGTGCGCTTGGCGATACGGGGAATGGTCCGGTAGATTCTACATCAATATATTCGCTCTGACTCCTATACTAATCGCGGGATGGATCATGAATTCGTTGATAATCGCTATTTTTACCCACTTGAAGTCGACCCACCCGTCCATACATTTGCTAAAATGCCTCGCGTTTGCCGACATCAGTCTCCTGTTCAGCCACTTTATCGCGGACACGCTCAGATATCTCATATTCTATATCAATTACGGAAATCAAGTTTTCATACCGCCGTTTTTCGTGTACCCCCGAATGTACGCTTATGGTGCTCGCGTTTTGCGGTTTGGGTTTATGTACGAGCGTAATTGGTTAACCGTTCTCATCCAGTTGGAGCGACTGCTGACCATTTTATACCCTTTAAAAGCGAGTCGATGGTGGACGAAAACACGCATGAATCGAATCATCGCGACAGCGACGCTACTGTTCTTCGCTTGGTCTCTTTACTTCCCGCTGACCGTTAGAATAGTCGATTACAACGACCCGTGCCACGGGCCGCAGTATCGTATCGTATCCAGATACCCGGATGTTTATTTCTTATGTAACAAATTGTTAGACCCTGTTTTAAGGTTGATCGTTCCGAGCGCCATCATCCTTGTTGTAAATACGGCGTTAATCTTTGCGTTGTACGTGAAATTTCGACAACGTAAACAGCTAGGGGGCAGCACCGGAGGGCATCAGTCGCTGAAGGCCGACTCCCGCGCTACGCGGATGGTTATATCGATGAGTATCACGTTCTTGTTGTTAGAAATGCCCGAAACGTTTTCGAAAGTACGTTCGTACGCTCTGCCCAACGCGAAAATCTGGGAGTTGGCTATGGATATCGCCTACATAACCAGCGATTTAGATTCTTGCGTTAATTTCATTCTCTACTGTACCGTGAATAAACAGTTTTATCAGACGTTGAAGAAACTCACTTGTAGAATAACGGCTGATGGAAGGAACAGCAAATCGATACAACCTTGATACAACTCATAATAGTAGAATAGCCGTGGGGAGAGAAGTGCCACTATAAAGTGCAGATTCGTAGCCGTGTTGAACCGGGTTTAGAATAGATAACGAGACGAGTAGTACTATTATAGAGGTTAACTAGTTTATTTGACGCACGAGCTTTCGCTAATTCATAGTAGCTTCATCAGGTGAATGAGTATCAATGGCAAAACAACAGTATTTATAGGCAGACTGACACTGACTGATTAGAGAGAACTGAGTGAGCAGGGTTATTGCAAATAAATTAATGAGTGACACGATAATTAATTACGATTAATCAACTGTAACTAATCTCGTTAACACTATGTCGAGCCTATACTTAAACTTACAAATCTATTTATCAAAAATCAGAAGATATCTTGGACTCTCTGTAGAGACAGTTGTCAGGCTTTTTGATGAAACTCATATTCAAATGGATAATTTCAGGCCCGTGGGGTTCGCGGATAGCGATCAAATTCCACCCAAAGTTTTCAATAAGTGCCCTTCAAAGTCAGTTTTGGGTCAAGACCTTTAGAAATTCAGATACAATTTTCATGGTTTTTAGGAAAATGAAAAATAATCCATTCTTAAATGATTTAGTCAGGTATACGGGGAACTTCATATTTCAGATCTGTCTTTCGTCGATTAGAAAGTGCCCTTTTCATGATGAAATAATGCCCTTTTTCATGAAATAGAAACGCCCCCCGTAAAAGCTCGGCACGGGCCTGAATTTGCTATTAAGGGAAATAGAAAATCGAATTTCGGACTCTGCACACCCAAAATTAAGCGAAATATCCCAAAAAGATAAGAATAAATAGACTTATAGATTTAAAATTGAACAACCAAAAACACGTGAAACATTCATTTAACCGCTGATATTTACCTTGCAATAAGACGTGATGTGACCAATCACTCCCGCACCATCAGCCCGTCCACAATACCCGTTTTTTTTAGCAAGAATTAGCTGTGGCAAGCGAGGGCTGATCAGCTGGTGCTGCCACCTGGTCAGGGTTGCTAATGTCAACTTATTGACTATTAAAAAAAGACTTTACACTCTTTTTTGTCGCTTAAAAACAATATGACAAGTGGATTTTACTGGAATAACTGACCAAACACTTCTAAAAGAATAACCTGAATAATTAATGATTTTAATGAATGGTTAATCAACGAAAAATATAGGTTCGTTTACGACCAAATCAATCAAATTCAATCAATATTTATTACGACGAGTACTGTATTGTATACATTATGTAGGCTATTTGTAGGATGTCAGTGTTAGAAAAGTTTGCGTTAGGAAATATGAATCCAGGTCTTTCCTCCGGAGGTCTGTTTCCCTCAACCGCAGGCCAGACAGCAGCGGCGGGCAGTTTCAACCCATCCCTGTCCGGTAGTTTTAGTCGTCACAGTTTACAGGGCGACGGAAGTGAAATTATCAGCGAAGCCGAGGAAATCAATGAGGTAAACATGATCACAGTCGCTTGAATTAGTTCACAGATAAGAGGTTCAGAGGTGGATCCAGGATTCCATGGAGGGGTGTACAAATGCAAATAGGGGGTCTAGGGGTCCTCCCCCATAAAAGATTAGATGCGTTCTGGGCATGACCAGAGTACTCGCAATATAAATATTGATTTTCACATCTTTCATGAACGATATAAAAAAGCGCTGGTTATTGTAAACGACGACATCAGTTTACGCATTTTCAGGGATTTTTCACATGCTTGTCTTCCGTCTCACGAAAAGGTCAGTCCGTAAAAAATTAGCGAGGACATTAGGGGGGGTGCACGTGCCCCCTGTGCACCCCCTGGATCCGCCGCTTAGGTTACACCAATTAGAGGTCATACCAATTAGAGGTTGAGGTCACATAATTAAGATTAGAGCTCAGAGGTCACATGAATAAAAGGTCACAGAAATATGAGTGTTTATATAGAAAGCTGAATGAAGATGTTTGGGTGTGTTAATGATAATTAGGTATGTTTAATGATAAAAACGGTCGATTATAGTAGAGTAGCCCTAGAGAGATAACGATAAAAGATTTTGGCGGTGATCACAATGTCACTCAATAGGGCATGATAAGATGGTAAGGTTCACAGGGTACAGTCTATGGGGAAGACAAGGGTTTGGTTTCAGAGAGGCAAATAAAGAGTAGGGTTAGTGGGGTAAGAGTTTTAGTATCAGTTGGTATCTGACCTTATAAACATACCTAATTTTTTTCCTAGGTGAGATTACTACAGAAGAAAGGTGATGAATGTATGAATGCTGAAAACTATGAATCCGCCGTCAGATTTTATACCGAAGCTTTAGAAATCGACGAAATGAACGTAAACCTTCTTAAATCTCGATGCGCCGCTTATCTCGGTACTAAGAGTTATCAACAGGCGTTTAAAGACGCCGAAACTCTGATTAGTTTTAACGCCAGTCAACCGCAGGTCAGCAAGATTCTATCATATTTAATTCTTATTATTAGCATTATTATTATTATTAGCATTATTATTATCATTATTATTAGCATTATTATTAGCATTACTATTATTAGCATTACTATTGTTATCATTACCATCAATCTTCTTCTTCTTTTTTTTTTCTCTAGGGGGCCTGAACGTCCTAGTGATTGTACAGCCTTTAAGGCTCTGTTCAGGTCCCTCATCATCAATCTACTTATTTGCTATACACTTTTTATTTGTAATTATAGGCCTAATTGATGATGAAATAAATTACATTGCATTTGTGAAACCAGGCCTTGAGTATTGTGTCCGGTGGCGACTCCTATATTCAACGATGTATATTATAATTTTCTAGGCTCACTATTTGCACGGAGTTACTCTCGATTATTTGGGTAAAAGTCAGCATGCGATTCTAGCATTTCTCAACGCGCTCGACCTAGATTTGGATAACGGAGAATTATTAACCGATCATATACTGGTTCTCACCGGTAATCTCTGTTCTATCAGTGATGATCGAGTTAATCAATTAAAAGGTAATAATAATAATAATAATAATAATATGTGTCTTATATAGCGCTAAATCCAGCCAGGCTGCTGAGAGCGCTTTACATTTTTCGATATTATTACCCCGGCCAATTTTATACTCTTACATGTATCAGTCATCTCTCCCTGGGGAGAAGTAACACCGAGCTGCTAACAAACGCTCAGGAGTCATTTATCAGGCCAGGTACCCATTTACTCCTGGGAAGAGAGAGGCAATGAGGATAAGTGTCTTGCCCGAGGACACTACGGCAATGTACGGGGTTCGAACCCACGACCTGGCTTCCCAGAGTCGAACACTAACCGCTCGGCCACACCGCTCCTTCGTAATTTGTAATTCGTAATTCATACTTCGTAATTCAAAACATAGACATAATCTTGAAGTTCAAATTAACAACTGTTTCCAAATTATTCTGATCTTATTTCTAAAGAATCCTGATCAGAAAAATATATGACCTACAGTACACTGCGCTTGCTACGGACTGCTGCCTTTGTTCATAAATGCTCTACTAACTTAGTCGGTCACTGACTCTGTAGTTAAAATATACGTTTAGTATTAATGGAAAGAAAGGCTTAGCGAGGTTTTATGAATTTGAACGTGGATTGCCTTGTATCATCGCAACATGCCCCGGACTCTGCTTGCCAAACGCTAGAACCCGCCTTGCAATAATCTTATGATTGCTTGGCCTTTCTAAAGTCTAAACCAGCCCAGACAACAAGCCTTGTCTCAGCTGGGTCTTGAGAAACATGGCCACACAAATGACGTCACCTCAGCCCAGCCAACAAGTGCAGTGTAGTGTATCTAGACTAAACTCTGAGAATTTTCTTGAATTATATCAATAAAATTGTGAAATTGTTTTTATTTTCTAGAAATGGACGCGTACCGTAAACTGACCGAAGTCGGTTGTTATTTATTTCACGAGAAAAAATACGATTTATGCATAAAAGTTCTCAGCTGCGCTCGACGTTTAGAAACGAATCAGAAAGGAATCGCGATGAAGATTCTGTTGACAGCCGCGAATGCTCACAGCGCGCTCGACGAATCGCAATTCGCTATCACTCGTTACGAGGAGTGCTATAAACTAGCCCTCGCCGCGCACGACCCTCAATACCAGTGTAAATCACTCGTCAGTATCGCCAGTTTGTACCTCGAACAGAACCTCACCGAACAGGCCGTGTTCTACTACGAGAAACTTAAAGATTTAGAATCGGAAGTTACGGGCGACGGCGGTGATTCGTTACCTCGATTCTGGACGATTCAGTTACGACGTGCGTTGAGACTGAATCTAAGCATCGGTTACAAGAAAATCGGAATCATGAATAAAGCGCTCGAAAACGCGCGCGAGTATCTGCGACTTCTCGACGAGGAATCAGATGACGATTCTTCAGATGAGAATCTACGCCGTGATTCGCATTATAATATCGGCATGCTGCACGAGATTCTCGGAGATTTCGAGCGAGCGATCGCCGAGTATCGCGAGTACGAGCGCTTGAGTCGAGAGACAGAGAACTCGCGAGGAACAGCTCGAGCGTACGGCTGCCTTGGAGGAATCTACGCCCATCTGAAACACTGGAAACTATCGGATACGTATTTAGAGCAGCAGATCGACGTGTGCAGTCGTATCGGAGATGAAGGGTTAATAAATGACGCCCTCGAGCAGCGAGCGGACGCCTTCATGATGCGTTCCGATATCGACTCCGCTTTAGACATCTATTCGAACATCGCGAAAAACTGCGGCCGTCGTCGTGGTAACCGCAGGACGAAGTGTAACGCATTGCTGAAATTAGGAATCGCGTATCGTAAACAACGACGTTTTCAATACGCCGCGCATTATCTGGATGAGGCGTTGTTCGTCGCGCGAGACGAGAAATACAACGATTTAGAACTGGCGTGCGAATTCAATATGGCCGCCGTCGATCAGCATTCGACGCAGGTGTTCGATTTGGAACGCGGGCGAAAACTGTTCGAGAAACTGATCCCGATATTCGAGGCGAAGATCGCGCAGGCGAAAGAGGAAGAGTCATACTGCAGCGAGGAAACGCTGTTACAACTCGCCGAGTGTTACTCCGGGATACAGCTCGTATTGTCAAAAATCGGAACTCCGGAGGAGACGCTGCGTTACTCCGAGGCCGCGCGTCAGCAGACGGTGATCACGGACGTCGGCGAAATCGTCAACCTCACGTCGAGTTTAATCGATCTGAACACGATTCGAAGCGATCGCGATTCCCGATTCCTCGATTCCTGGTCGTTAAACCGCTTGCTTCGAGTCGTCGATCAACAGAGCGCCACCGTTATATACTACACCGTTACCGGCTTCCGCTTGTTGCTATGGTTATTGCAGCCGGGTCGCGGTATCGTTAGGTTTTACTCAACGAAGTCGGAAAGCGGTAAAACGATGACAGAATCGATCGTGGAACTGATCGGTGAATTCGTGGAGAGTCCTCGATTCCTCGACGCGTATAACTACGAATCGCGCTCGTTACCACGGCGACACGCCGACCTTCACAACAAACAGAAAGAATTCTCGCAACTTTCAAATGAAGACAAACAGACAAAAGGGACGCCGACGCCCTCTGGTGGAGAGATCAGCAAACGACCGATCGAGAAGCGTCTGTTCGATTTGTTGTTTTCATCGGTCGGAGATATTTTGATGAAGCTAAAAGATGGCTCTCAACTGGTGATAATTCCGGATGGAGTCCTGGCACGGTGTCCGTTCCACGCGATAACCAATTGGAGTAATGTAGCACTCTCCGAACGGTTTCGCATCACGTATTGTCAAAGTTTATCCGTTCTGGAGAAAGTTACGATTAACGAACTCGATCAACTGAAAATCATGGATGATTTAGAATTCGAACGAAACTGCGTTAAAAACGGCGGTCTGAATAATTACTCTAACCTCGCGAGTATCGGCCGCAGTCCCGAGCCGGGGGCCACCGCTATGTGCGGCAGTCCAGAGCAATCTGCCATGAAATCAAGAATTAATAATTTGAGAAATTTATCAAACCCGTTACTGGTCAGATCAACAATTGACCGACCGCGGTTAAAGAAGAACGGAGGAATTCCGCCGCTGAGGAAAGGACCAGTACGGCGCCTGAGAGACACCGGACGGTGGCACGATAAAGGAATCCCGAAGTTTTCCGCAGGTTTTGCACGGTTCATCGGAGCGAATGCTTTCACGACGATCGCTACTAAAACTGCCACAAATACAGACATCGTTTCATCGAATAGTTTCGTAACACAGTTTAGACAGTGCAGCGATAAAGATAGAGCCGTAGTTATTGGTAATCCGTTAATACCAGACAGGTAAACCCCTCCCTCTGCAGCCCCCTCCCTCCCCCCTGATCATACACTGGACCGTCTGATGTTAGAACTATTAATTTTCCCATCTCTTTAGATATAAAACAATCTCCCGTGATCATTAGAATTATTTTTGAAAATTTCCTACTCCAGTCACAACACTATACCGACCCAGTAGTCTCTGACGACATTTAAAACCGTTTACTACCCCTCCACAGTACCCGCCCGCCCCTTCCTGGGATTTTTTGTTTTATTAACCTGCATGTATGTTTTCCTCGTCTCCCTGTGTTAGTGTTATGTTACATGGTAAACCGTGGAACTGTAAACAGCGACCTCAATTAGATCACGGTCAACAGGAATTACTGAAAGTATCCTCCTATCTGAACGTAGAACCGATCGTCGGTTTACAGGCTACAAAATCACGATTCCTTCAAGAATTCAAATCGGCTTCATTAATTCATATCAGTAAGTATCAGTATCAGAAACCTATCCGATACAGGAGCCCAGTCCTGTGCTGGATCCTGTCCTGTACAAGAGCCCGGTTCAGTACTGGATTCCGTCCAGTACAGAAGCCTGGGGCCAGTTGCATAGTCACGACTTAGATTTAAGACTAGTCTAAGACCAACTAAGTTCGATACTTGATCTAACAACTTAAGACCAGTCTTAAGATTTAAGACCACTTTTGGACTTAAGTCACAACTGTGCAACTGGGCCCTGGTTCCGTTCCCAGGATTGGTTCCACTGTTCACAGACTTCAAAAGTTTAATCGAGAAATCCAAAGGGAAATTTCTGGTTTAATCGCTATTGGTTATATCATGTTTTCAATGAGGACAACTTAATTGGTTTAATCCAGGATTCACTTCCACTGTTGAAATTTGAATGTAATGAATATTTACCCTGTCCCCTTGTGTACAGAAAACAACCTCCTTAACCCTTTCAGTGCTGACTAATTAATACCCTATAGTGCTGGAGATAATTTGAAAATTTTAGAGGAATTCCACCCTAGTGTGTTGAATAACGCGAATACCACTAAAGTGCGTCTACACCGCGGCGCGGTATATCGTTAATTACTAATATTTCACTACGTTTGACAGGTGCTGCCATCTTTCAATAGAGATAAAAACTAATTACTAATTACACCAATACACCGCAGTGCGGTATACTAGCAAAATCCATCACCGATTCACACACCGCACAGCGGTGTAGACGCACTGAAAGGGTTAACCCGTATCAAACGTAACTAACTCTTTGGAATTATTATATTTCCAAACATCGCGCCAATATACTATGTAAAACTATTCAACACTGCATAAAATGTCAGATTGATGCTTTGCTAGTGTATATATACTGTATTCTTGAATTGGTATATTTGATGATAAAACTTAATTTGGCAAAACGAAAACTTCCGCAGTTTGAGTTAAAACATTGAAGATGAACTAATTTCCTTGTCAGATGAGTCGGATGCAAATCCTTCATGGTTTTATGATTTGTTATTTCAGCTACGTTTGGATGTTTAAAGGAAGGTTTACTGGTGCTGACTCCGAACGAGAATCAACAGCTGACGAATCCGGCTTCGGAGATCAGTTACATTGTCACCGTCGACGATCTGATTAAAACGAAAACTACGGCGAAACTAATCGTGCTCAGTTCGGCGTGGAGTCTTCAGAATTCATCAGACGATCAAAGTTATTTATTACCGAGTGCATTCATAGCAGCAGGTACAACTACTACTACTACTACTACTACTACTACTACTGCTACTACTGGTTTTCCCGGTATCAGGACAATCCCCCCGGACAATTGCCCCCCAAGTTAAATCTTTTTAATCGTTAAGTAACACAGATGTTTACTTCAAATTAATTAGACAAAGTGAACTAATTCTAGCTATTTACTCTAGGACTGCTTTAAAGATTTTGATTGGCTAAAGTAACACTAAAACTAATTCCAATAAATTAGCCAACGTTAACTAATACACTAATAAGTGGGCTTATTAAGTTTCCTTTAATTTGGTAAGTGAATTATAATTACACAAGGACTGATTTAAAATTTTTGATCTGCACACAACATCAGTAATTCTATATGTTATAAATCTATATTCAGTAATATACAAATTAATTTCTAAGTAAAGTATTTAGGTGGTGTTAATCCAAATCAAAAAGGATTTTATTCGGGGGGGGGGGGGCAATTGTCCGGGGGGCAGTTGTCCGGGCGGCAATTGTCCTAGAATCGGTTTTCCCCCTTCTGCAAAATTCTACACCAGGGCCCGGTTTTTAATAGACTAGCATAATGCTCAACCTGGGAGCTAACTTAATTCATTTTCAATTGAGTTAAAGGTAATACCAGTCTATAAAACCGGGCCCAGGATTCTATTGTAGTCCCAGTACAACTGCCGTAAATTGGGGTGACTTGAGACAATATGGCTCACGCGTGATTGGTGTGTCATTCTTTCAAAGAAGCTACATTTTCTCTAAACGTTTAATGCTTAAAATGGATTTTGGTTTTCATATAGTATGAATTATACTTGCTTAGATAGTCAAGATCGCGGTGAGCTGGTGTGCGTCAATCTTTAAAGTAGAAATCTAAGAAAAAAACATTCAGAAAACTTCATTCGGGATGCTTAACTCATTTCCCAAATACACATACGCAGTGACAAAGCTACTGCTGATTCCCTCTCCGAAAAAATTTACAAAATGTTATTATAGTCCCAGTTTCTTTGCTTGATTTATAATGTTATTTCCAAAACTTCGCCCATATTTTCAGATCAAAAGTTTATTTTAAACTACCGGTAGTTGTCACTACTAGAGACCCAGGGGCCGGTGGTAGTCACGGCTTAGACTTAAGACCAGTCTATAAGACCGATTTAGTTTTGTAGCCAATCTAACAACTTTAAATGCCAGTCTTAAGATTTTAGACCATTTTTGGGCTGAAGTCATGACTGCGCAAATCAGGCCCAGGTCCACAGTGTTGGTTAAGTTAACCTCTTAAACGGAACTGGGTCCAAATAGCTAGAAAATACAGCGCCAGATTTCACAGTTTTCACAGATGAAATTCAAATCAATGATTAAAAACTGATTTGAACTGAAGAGGCAAACTTTGTAGACTGTTTGCAATCGGGTCCTGCCTGATAGTTTTCATTTTGCGCTCATCTCACTAGTTGTTTTCCATACCAGAAAAACAATTTCTATTATTTCTAAAATACTGTATTTTTGTTTGTGTTGAACAGGTGCTCAGTGCGTGTTGTATTTTCTGTGGCCGCTCAGCGTCGACGCTTTAGACAAGTTTTACTACCATTTCTATCGAGCTATGGAACACGGTTGCCTGGTAACAGCGGCCGTAAATTCGGCGGTAACGGAACTGAGTCGCGACGATCGATTCGCGTCGATTCATAACTGGGCTGCAGCGATTCTGATCGGTCGAGACGTTTTCGTCGATGTGACGGTTTTACGTCATTCGATGCTCGACCAGACGCTTGACCAGATCGAGGTGAAGGTCGCGGAGTTCGAACTCAAACGGGACCCGTTGAACCCAACCGATCGAAAACAAGGTACATTAAACGCGACCGATCAAAAACAAGGTTATAAGGCAGGGTCGCTACGACTCCTCGATTCATTTAAAACTCATTTCAAATGGAAAATGCTTTTAATGGTGCTTGCAACTACTTTGATTTGCGAAAAATCTCCCATAAAAACTTCAATTTTGAGAAATAGGGAATTAGATATTTTCTTGACCTATTTAGGCAGTTTCTGATTTAAAAACCGTGTTTAGGTAGTGTTAAGGATAAAATTTTCTTACAAGACCAATTTAGGAGGAGTTTACCATAATTGGGATATGAAAGTGATGCAGACGATTCCTTGAAATTTTCTCCTTTAAAACTCCTTATATCCAGGATTGACCGATCTGTAGGGAACCTGTAAGGAGATAATGACAGTGAATATAGGATCAAGTTCCTCCAAAACATTATGTCAAAAAAGTTCCCGACATTTTCTATTCTGAGCTTTGACCGTTAAGAACTTTCCGTACAGACAAGATCTAGATCCAGTTCTATTGTTATTGATGAAGATTTGACTGGAATAAAACATTGAAAATTAACTCATTTTTAGAGTCAAATTATACTGTTTTCTGTTGAACTGGGTCCTGGACTCCACAAAATGTCAGTCAAATCTTGTAGTTATCAGACTGATTAATCCAAGGTGAAATTAAGTCAAATATATAATTGATAACTGTTTCTGGATTATGTGTTCTGTTCTGTGCTTTAACACTTACTATGTATCTATTCGAATTTATTTTATTTTGTATATAAGTTGCTGATGCTGAGGAGAACATGAACAAACTACAACAACTCATTTCAACTCTACTCACTCATCATAAAGATCAACCAACTGTTATAACTCGGCTCATTCAACTGGTAAGTCTACAATAATAGTTTCTGTAATCGGGAGGCAGTTTTAATTTGAAATTTGAATTTTGTCAGTTAGACTATGCGTTTAATGATGACGATAATAGTTACGATAATGAATATGCTTTTATAAAGCGCTATTTACTCACTGCATTTTATGTACCGTAAAACAATTATTTAACCCAAAGATTATTATATGTAGTATAAATCAAAATGCAGATATTCACATTCTAAGAATTAAAAGCATTAGGAAACATAAAAGTTTTTACAAACTGATTTTAAAAACAGGAACTGTAGGACTATCCCTGACATTTTTTGGTAAATGATTCCATAAAAAAGGGGCTCTGAAACTGAAAGATTGTTCATCAACTTTCTTTTCAAATTTCTGTTGAATGGTTGAGATTTGAATTTTTACAGTTGGATAATGCCTTGAAACGTCTGTTTAAAGAAGATTTGAATGGAGAAGTGGAATCGACGTCTGCTGAAATTGAGAACGGCCACGGTGCGGTAGATTTATTGAAATACGTCGGGTTTCATTTCCAACCTCGACGAGCCGAGCTGACCGAACTGTTTATAGTGTTTCCTCACTGGGATTACGAGGAGTTATTGGTTCCTGCGTATGACGCGCTCAGAGCTACTCATGGTAAATATGAATGTTACAATTCTAGGGGTCGTTCTTGTAAAGTAAATAAAGCAGGGTGTGGCCACAAACCTTTTTGTCTGAGGTTTGTTTATTCTTTTGTAGATTTGATAAATAACCCTGGATTGATACAGGCTTTAGTTGACATTCTACCAGCCAATCAGGAAACAATATCTTACATGGTTGACATGGTAACTATATCTCGAATACTCACTATCGCTTCAGTTTCCAGTTCCACAGTGTGGACCCAGTTCCACAGTTCTGTATCCATTGGACCCAGTTCCACAGTTCTGGATCTAGTTCCACAGTTCTGTATCCATTTCCATAGATCTGGACCAAGTCTCACAGTTCTGTATCCAGTTCCACAGTTTTAAATCCAGTTCCACAGTTCTTTACCCAGTCTCACAGTTCTGTATCCAGTTACACAGTGTGGACCCAGTTCCATAGTTTTGTATCCAGTTCCACAGTTCTGGACCAAGTCCCACAGCTCTGTATCCAGTTCCACAGTCTGGACCAAGTCCCACAGCTCTGTATCCAGTTCCACAGTCAGGACCCAGTTCCACAGTTCTGGATCCATTCCACTTCTGGATTTAGTTCCACAGTCTGTACCCAGTTCCACAGTTCTGGACCCATTCCACTTCTGGATTTACTTCCACAGTTCTGTATCCAGTTCTGGATCCAGTTTTACAGTTTTAAATCAAATATGTTGACTGAGTGGAACTATGTGAATAATTCGGTAGTTGTATGATAATCTTGGAATAATCAGACTGAACTGATTCAGTCCGATTACCTCGAGATATAATGTATGTTTCAGTTGTGTATCACTAAACACGCGTCTGACATTCAACTGAAATTATCGGATTTATCCGTGAAAAGTTTGTGGCAGGACGTGAAAATCAAATTGCTCTTGACGACAATCGGATTTCAACCAATCGGGCAAATTGTTACATTTAACAGCACTCCTGCTAACAGGTAACCTATATACCCATTACCTCGTGGAGGTTTTACATTTCGAGAGGTTTCGTTTCTGAATGAGAGTTTTTGATTTATATTTGTCAGGTTGTTATTGAACGGTGTTCTGCAGTTGATATTGTCTACTTCTTGCTATAAAAGTCCCGTTTTGATGCATAAACTTGACGTAAACATGTTGGGAACACAAAGAGATGCAAAGGTATTGAATACTCAATATTTCTCGCCTGTCCTGACTTTATCCTTTTATTAGGACAGAGTTTATTCTGCATATCAAAATATTGTAACAATTGTGTAGAGGTCTTGCATGCATACGTAGTTTGTTTGCCAACCATTGTTGGAGACTTGTCCAGGGATTTACAAACTTCGAGGGTTCATCATGTTAATCAGTTATTGCGTATTAAACCTGATCAAGCAATGAATCAGCCATTAGTAAAATAGTGCAGCTTAGCTGGTAATACATAATAGATTATCCGGTTTCGTACTTGTTTCGACTGTGTGCCTGATTTCATGAAAGGATGTCAATTAATTCATATTATTGATACATATATCCAATTTATTATTGTGGAACATCGTAAGGATATCATGAGTATACAAACTATAGTATATACTATTTGGTTTAAAACATACTACAAATTAACGGTTCATTAAAACTAGATAAATAATGTAAGTTATCACACAGCTTAGATATTACACTAGCTTGAATCTAAAATGCCTAGAATTGAAAGTTCACTATTGCTTATAATTCATGGCATTGCACTGCCCAAATATACCACAAGTCAACAAGAGTTCACAGTTCTAGAATATTCCAGTTCGAATTTTAAGATATTAAAGATAAAACGTTCATACCGGTATTCTCTGAGTATTGTAGGAGTATTGTCTGAGTATTGTATGAGTATTCTCTGAGTATTGTATGGGTATTGTCTGAGTATTGTATGTATTGTAGGTATTAAGCAGTGTTGATGATGCGCAACGTTTACCAACTTTGATGCCTTTAATACTGCGAAAACATCAGGT
The DNA here is from genome assembly GCF_964204645.1 of Tubulanus polymorphus. Taxonomy (NCBI): domain Eukaryota; kingdom Metazoa; phylum Nemertea; class Palaeonemertea; order Tubulaniformes; family Tubulanidae; genus Tubulanus; species Tubulanus polymorphus. Next base: position 14,617,746 of record NC_134031.1, on the reverse strand, counting down.
ATCAAAATCGATCAACCTTTCTCAAAAACATCTGTTTCACACTCTTAGATTCATAGGATGTCTCTGTTGTAACTGATGATTTTGAAACGTTTGTTTCTTTAGTTGAGGACGTCGACTCCGTGGTTGTCTGCAATCGAAATTCAAGGCGAAATGAACGAGAAAATGAAACTCGCTCACGGGTAAAAAGAATAAACAAATGAGTATGTATCTCCCGGGAATAAGTAAGGATTTCAGAACTCGTATTTTATGCCGTTTCAGGAAAACTCATTTGAGCCGAGAATTTACGAAACATTTGCAGCAAGCGAAAACTTGGCACGAGAAATCACTGCATGGACAGGTAAATAACTCCCCTCCCCACAGCCCCCCTCCCCACAGCCTTCTCGCAGCCCTCTCCTCACAGCCCCATCCCTACAGTCTCTCCTTGCAGCCCTCTCCCCACCCCTCCCCACAGCCCCCTCCCCACAGCCTTCTCGCAGCCCTCTCCTCACAGCCCCTCCCTACAGTCTCTCCTTGCAGCCCTCTCCCCACTGAGTAACTGAGTACAAGTTGGTTAGTAAATTGTCCCAATGTTTAAAGATACTTGAATTTTGAATAATTTTCAGGCCGAAGAAAGTTTGAAAGAAAGCGTTAAACCGAAACCGTCATTGCCGCCCGGAAACCGCAAAGTGAAAGTGAAATCAGGCGATCGCCAGGTGGCACCGTCGCAGACGAGAACTCCTGTCGATCGAAGAGTAGAATTAACGCTAAAGCAGACGGAGGAAAGACGAGATCATTCTCATTACATATTACAACATCGGCTCAATAATATACACTTACATCATAAACATCATAATCAGAAACTATACCTGCCGTACGTCGTTCACGGATAGAACTCGAACTGCTGCTGATGATTTTAACGTCGGGATCATTCATCTGTTACATACGCAAAAAATCAATCCCCTCCCCTACTGTACGCAAAATCGGCAAATTTTTATATACATTATGCATTATAGTACGCAATTGCACTTACTTAACCCTCTCCCTTCCCTAATGCATACGTAATAAATGAATGACCCCTTCGATTTCCGAAGATTTTTCTAATTTATAAAATTGATTGTTTATTGTTATTGTTTATAGATATGACGCTTTCTCTATGTACTTGGGGATAGAAATAATGCTAAAAAAACAGCCGCTTTGTAGCCTTGCATTTATAAGACTGAAAAAAAGGATACCTTGTTTCTCCTCAGTCGGGGCAATTTGAAACTGTGATAGAGGTTGTAATCAGTTCATTTCTATGAAGTCCCTGCCAGGTCTGTTTATTGTTAGCTTGATCGTGATTTATAAAAAATAGTAATGTACAGGGTAGATAGGTGGCTGGCCTGGTCAACTTTTATGCTCAGCAGAAAGGAGAAACAAGCTATCAACAGTTTTTAGCCTTGGAAAAGGAACTGTTTTAATGACCAGATTTCAATCTCAAAGTTTACACTATTAGTTGGAATTGGCGTCAGTTCGACCTCAACCATAGAATCAGAGTTCAATCTTGTTTCAAATGAAAGGTTAGAGTTTGTCTATTTCTGTTAAAATCTTGCCTTAGAAAGAATCAGTTATGAGAAGATCTTTTTGAATTGTTAACTTTGAATATTCAACTCAAACTGTGGAATTGACAGAGTTAATCATAAAGCTCAATAGTTATGAATGTTTAGAAGTTGTTGCTGTGATCAAAGCGTTTAGATTATTGTTATTTATCTGTTTTGATATTTTTCTGCTGTTTGTGAATTATATTTTGACTGTGATATTTCTTACATGTTTCTACTTCGTTTTCTCTAAAATGTACAGATTTTTATACGTATCTAAATACATGTAGTTACTGCTGAATAAACGTAATTTCTGTGATGAATAGAATTTACTAATCTTGCATATTTTATCTTAGCTGTCTTGTTCCGAAGATAAATTTCTGTTAAACAGAGCTGTGTCAGGCCAGAGGACATGCTGCACTGAGCAGTGCGGAGCAGTAGAGGAGCTGGAAGTCAATTATAGTCGACTGTTCATGCCGGGGATGAATACAGTAAACCTCGCTTTGGGACATGCATAATTCTGATAATTTACTTGTAACTCGGAACACATGGTTCCTACAGTACAGGAAAATTGGGAAAAACTTGATGATTTTAAAGTAATATTCCCAGTGTGGAAATATTTGGGAATTTCAGAGATTTTGCTCTAATCAGGGAAATATTTGGGTAATTCATTTACCTGGTACATTTCACATATTGCATCGGCCAAGGGCAATTTTCTCCAGCAATTTTTCTTGAAAATTGCATTCATCAGTGGGTCACCACTAAAGTGTTGACTGTAGTATGATAATATCTGTTCATATGAAGGCCCGATTTTCCATTTGGGAAAATTGAAAAATCACGTATGAAATACTTGGGAGTTTTTAATTCATGTAACTGTGGGAACTATGGGGACAAAAACTAAATCATTTTTCCGACTTCCTTACCTTTTCGCCTATCCATGTAAGATGATACATCGCAACATGATAGAAACGCACAATTCCAATTGTCATTACTGTATCCACATAGATTGTAGTAGAATAAACACAGTACGGTAGTTTGCGCTTTCCTTGTGTCTCTCTGGAACCAATACATTTCACTTGCATTACTCATGTACTAGGACAAGTTAGTGCTTGGCTTTTGTTTATCAACACTGAGTATCACAAATACAAATGGTGAGACAAAACTTTTCAGATAAACCTGTATCTTAAGAGCAACTGCTGTTCTGTAGAGAATGGGAAGATACAATCAACGAATTAGTTTTCAGTTTTTGTGAGATTTATTCGATTTTAAAATCATTCATTTTAATAAATACAAAACATCTTTAACAACTCATCTCTAAAACATACAGTAAACAATTTAAATCTGTGGACGCTTACAGAAAATATTTTTCATCGAAAACATTGATTTTAGAATTTTAGATAAACAGTTTTATCTTTTCTACATGGACGGAATTTTAAAGAAATGAGCACCATTTCAATAAGTACTTACTAAATCAACTATAAATTCATATGATTTAAAAGAAAGTTTATGAGAGATTTGCAGACACCAATACAACAGTCGTCAGTTCATGAGAACCTCTCTTTAATTAAACTGAAACCTGTGATACTGTAGATCCTGCATCTTTGAAATATCAGTCTCTAGAAATATGTCTATCATTCCTGATTGAAAACATTTTTGTGAAACAATTCATATATTTTAAACTGTCTGCTGTTGGTGAATCACACTCCTGCATATCGGGTTTATGTGAGTAGTTTTCCATATAAATGTTTCTTGCCGGCCATCTTGCTACTGCGCGGTTGAGTCTGATGGAGCTCGTGGATGATTGCAGTTTGCGTTTTCAGCGGCGCTTTACTCAACAACATATCAGCGTAGAACAAAGCCTGAAACATTACAATCAGATTTATATATTACCGGTAGATTAGAGCCTGAAACATTCAAATATATTCAATATACAGCAGGGTCCAATCTAAGGAATGAAAGCCCAGGAGCAAGCATATCTGAAATTTTACTAGCGCCCTCAATAATCTACTTGCCCTACACAGGCAGTCCGACTGGCGGCACAATCAACCATTGTATCGAGTTGGAAAAAAGCTATGAGACATAAAATTACACTAGCGTGGTGGACAAGTGATAATCTACTTGCCCTAATGAGAATATACTTGTCCCGGGCAATCGGACAAGTGCTTAGATTGGACCCTGTCAGTACAATCAGTCTTTTTGAACTGTTGAATTGGACCCAGCGATCCACAGTCATCAGGAACTGGGTCTCCAGTTTAGTCCAGTTTCAGCTTTAAATGGTTGAGTCTTTCATACAGTACAAACACAAGTAGCTGCAATCAAACTCAGTTAAATCATCATTCACATGACTGAATTTGTTATTCCAATTCAATTTACCAAGCTTAAGTCGTCAATATAATTAACGTCACAAATACGACGCAATGAGCGGCAGTGAATATTCACTGAATATGTAAGAACTACTTCAAGTACAGTCTACCCTCAATTATCTGCCCTCCAACTAACCGCCATTCTCGCTATCCGCGGTAAAATGCCCATGTACAGATTTCCCTAACGTAATTCATGTTCGATTATTTGCCAAATTAGCTTACCGCCATCGGCCACGGCATCTTAATTCCATAAGTGTTTTTCCCATAGTATATTTCCGCAATTATCCGCCAATGAATTATTTTTCAAACAAAATCTAATGTACAGCCCTATTTGTTTGTTGTTTCACTTACTATTAATACACAGGGAATTATAGGTTTGAATTATGCACTTGATCCGTAAACTTACATTATTTGACTAATCAATTTTTTTTCTATCGAGTTGAATTCAGTTAGGCCTATTTGCCAAACTTGATTATCCAAAATCAACCTTGTCCAATTCTTGTTGGCGGATAATCAAGAGTAGACTGCATTTCAAAAATTTGATATCAATTCTTTTTCGTGAACATGCTTGATTGGAGGAGTTTTCGACTAACCTTCGGTGAGCTGACCGTCTGAATTGCGACAGATTTCGTTAAAACCCGTTTCAACGACCCTAGATGTTGCCCGGCGACCGATTTTTGAACTTTATCGATACTGGTGGGAATTCGATCGTTGGGACGAGGGATCAAACCGAGATCGCCGAGTTGATAGTGAGGCTCCGTGCCGCGTGGAGTACGACAGATCGGAGATAGCGGCTGTTCTCTGTAATAAAGTATCGAAACATTATTTCAGCAATTAAAAAACTTTTCTAGAGTCATTTCCAGTTGAAGCTCATTTAGGTTTTTGCTCCATAGTTTGTTCATAGAATTGATACCTCGTTTCTCATTTTTGCTGAGCTTAAAAGTTGATCAGCCGCCTATCTACCCAGTACACTACTCGTTTTGAAATCATGATCAGGTTAACAATAACCAATGACCAGGCACTTATAGAAATGAACTAAATTACAAATTTCATTGCAGTTTTCTGAAGTGACCCGGCCAATTAGAAGAAACAAGGTATAATTTCTTTAGTATTAAGATCAGTTTCATGATTTAAGATCATTTTTAGACTTTTAAATCGCGACTGCGCAACTGAATCTGTATGTATAATGCCTCTCAAAATTTGAAAAGCAGAATCCAGTTCAATAATTGCAGTAGGCCTATTTTGTAACAATTTAAGTCCCTAATTTATTAACATTTACAGCTTTTCAGCTGTGAGTATTGTTGAGAGACTCATTGCTGGTGTTAGTGATACTTGTGGAACAAAAAGAATGCGGTCTCTAACTTATGGTGGCTAGGGAAATATAACAAAATATTTGGGTCTAGCTCAGGGCCCGGTTTCAGAGTCGTGGCTTAAGTCCAAAAGTAGTCATAAATCTCAAGACTGGTCTAAAGTTGTTAGATTGGCAATAGAACCAAAATGAGTTTAGACTAGTCTCAAGTTGTCATCCTCCCCCGGTAGGGATTCGAACCTGATGGCATCGAGATTGCCACGGTACAAAACCATGCCACACTAGACCGAGTGCGCAGCTCCACGCGCAGCTTAGATGATGTCATTATTAACTAATCAGAAATCCTGTTTTGTTTTAGCCAGGGTTTTCCCATCTATAGTTCTTCCTTGATATTTTCCTCAGTGATTATACAACGAGCAATCTGATTGGTGCCGCAAGTTTTCGTGTGGCTAAGCTGCACATGTACTTGGCACTCAGTCTAGTGTGGCAGGGGTTCATGCCGTGGCTGAGTGTAGCGATGCCATCAATTTCGAATCCCTGTCAAGGTAGGATGCACGTTGTAAGATTGGTTAAAGAATCAAAATGAGCTTAGACTGGTCTCAAGTTGTTAGATTGGCTATAGAACCAAAATGAGCTTAGACTGGTCTCAAGTTGTTAGATTGGTTATAGAACTAAAATGAGCTTAGACTGGTCTCAAGTTGTAAGATTGGTTATAGAACCAAAATGAGTTTAGACTGGTCTTAAGTTGTACGATCGGCTATAGACGGTCTCTTGGACGAGTCTTAAGTCTTAGCCCCAGGATTGGCGAACTCGCGATCGTTGACTTACCCCTTGCGTAATCCTTTACCGCTGCCCGGTACGGAACTAGCGCTGCGTCGTTGTCGTATCTCGTGGAACTCCCCGGGTGTCGGACCGATACCGAGAGCTGCCGCGCTATTCAGTATTATCAACATATTCTCCAATAGATTATCACGTTTTTCAGCTTCCTCGTGTTCGATCTGATCCTCAACGGGGGTCGTCTAAAAATCAACACAAAAAATCCGTTAGTCTCAAATTTTCTGAAATGCCCCCTCCTCCACCCAGTCTGATCATTAGTTGATATACTCAGAAGAAGTATATATAGAATACTAGCTGAACACTCGTCCAGTGGATGCCTTTCTTGTTGAGCGCATGGGTGTGTTGGTCACCTCCTCAGCGCATAAATCCTGAATCCGGATGCTGATATTTTTTTGCTTAATTCTCACTGAGGATCAGATTGAAGTTACCCCAAAACTAATAATAAACTTTTCTATATATCTACTGCTGGTTCTTATTTGTTAACTCTACACTGAGATCTAAACATCAATTCAAGTTATTAGTTGATATATTTACCTGTAAAGAGTTTTTCAGAGCGGCCGACAAATCCGAGAGAATTTTCTCCACTTTGCGTTTGCTTTTTTGTTCACCGTGCAATTTCGATCGCGTTGATTTGTAATCACCTTCTAATTGTTCGTTCTCTTTCGCTAACAGTTGAATTTCATCTCTACAACAAGAAAGACGAAATAATCATTTTTCAAAAGGAAACCATTTTCAGGGCAATTCGTGATTAAACATTGATAAAACGCTCGGAGTACTTGTAGAGATAATATAAAATCCCTGCACTATGAGACAAAAAGAGTCCCAAAATGTTTCCTTGAACTTTCTACTATATCCTAATAGCCATCTTCAGGAAAACTATAATTCCCAGTATTCCTGAAGATGATTACCAGAATATATAGTCCAAATATTGAAATAAACTAGCTCAATAAAGCATTTCTGATTCCTTTATTCGGAATGTCGGATTTTCCATTTTCTAGATCGATTCCCGATCAGAGTCTCAATGAGAGTATTGAGGGTTGTCATGCTATAAATTCATTATCATCATTAATATCTAAAGCGCGTTGTACCTGGTAGAATCTACTTGTTGTCGTAGTAACTCCGCCTCTGTGTCTAACTCCTGATATTCTTGCTCGCGCAGCTCGTATTCCGCTAACATCGCCTCCTGATTCTTACACTTCTCCGTCAACATTCGAATGATTTTCTGATTGCTGTGATTCTTTTTCGCCAGCTCTTTCTCGTTTGCTTCGAGCATTTCGATTTGTTGGCGTTCTTTTTTGTCTTTTTCGCGTATTTCGTCGTTTTCCTGAATTAGTTCCATCGTTTTGTCGGACATTTTTGTCAGTTGCGCGTTGATCGACACGTTTTCGCGGATCGTACGCTTCGTCGTTTCGGCCATTTGTTTGTTGGATACTTTTCTGAATTCGGCGGCCACCTGATTCACTCTCATCACCATTTCCTTCTTCAATCTGTTCATCACAAACACAATAAATCAATTAGAACAATTCCTCTCTTAGACACAACGGATTTGTTAATTGTTTTAGACGATTTCCCAAAGATTTTGACCATCAAAAGAAGGTTTTTCTTAACGACAAAGCCTCAATATCAAGGCCCGGATTTAAATCTTTTTCAGGGTGGATCTAGACAAAAAACAGGGAGGGGTGCACCGGCAAAATAGGGCATATTATTTAACTTAAAGGGCACCCCAAAGAAAGCTCCTCGGAAAACATTAACTCATTAATGGTTATACAGGGAACAAGTTCATGAATTTATACTTTTTTAGATATCAGTTTTTACATTTCATTTTGCCCTAAAATTTCTGGTCAACGTGACACTTTGAAAGGGGGTGCACACCCCCTACCCTTCCCCTTGGATACGTCTACGGTATTTAGGCCTAACCTAAAATTACGAGATATTTGAAATCAACAATAGGGTTCAGTTTCATGAAAATGAAACTCAAATTTTTTGTCCTAATAATTGCTGGAGCTCATTCATTTTGCCATGAAAGTCACGAAACCAAAATGTCTTGTATACTCAGGCTAAAAGGATCTAAATCTGTTGCCAATTTGGTTGAACCAGAAAGCAGTTCCATAATCAGATTAATAAAGTGTGGGAAAAGAACTAGCTGTTTTTAGTGTAAAATACCTGTCTTTATCGACGACTTGTTTCCGCTCGAGATTATAAATCACTTCTTTATGTTCTTCCTCTTGTCGTTTTAATTGTTCTTCCATCTGAGCGAATTTCGCCATCAAATCTTCCTTTTGCACTTTAAACTCTTCCAACGAGGCCAATTTTCCACCTGAGCAAACAGAACAGAAAATCGTGTTGATTCTCAAGCATTATTTACCAGGGGCCAGTTTCATAGACATGGAATAAGGGTATTCCCTGGTATCAAATCACTAATCCCAGGGATCGAATTTAGTACAAGGGAAATTTCTGTTTCATAGACATGGATGTTTTTATTCCTTAGCAATAAGTAGCTTATTCCTAGCGGCAAATTTGATACCTCATTATATTTCAGTCTTTATTTCTAGACTATTTTTGGTCATTGTTATTTTAATCATCGATAGTTGCTTTTCGTAAAATTAGAATTAATAACTTATTGAACTGTATCCTATCCTAGGTCCGCCATAGTCACTAGAGCGGTTTTTGGCCAGATGTCTGACACCAAGTGACTTTTCCATATGTGTTAAACTATAATTATTCTACGCATGTAACTACTCTTTTGGTGAAATAAATACTGTTACTGTTATTATAGGCCGCTAATAATCTTAATAGTGATGATATCTGGTAATCTATTTTCTTATATAGCAAATACATCCCACAAATTGTAATCAGTGCGCTTTGCAACTGTATAAGATGAATGTGAACTGATGAAATTGTAGTTTAAAACATTTGGACTCAGGCCAGTTTTATAGGCTGGTACTACTTTTAGCCTGGGGGCTAACTCATTCATTATCAATTGAGTTAGCCCCCGGGTTAAAGGTAATATCAGTCTATAAAACCAGACCAAGGTAATCAATATTAGGCTAAGTAAAAGTTTACAGGTGGCTAAGATAAATTGCAATTATAGATTTTCCTAAAAAAAGAAATTTCAAATTCTTCTCAAAAACATTAAACCAATTGACTTTGGTTATGTGAGTGACAAGAGGGTTTGATTCCTGCTGGCTGCTAACAGTGTGCGGGCAACACTTCAAAGGCCGTCCCGTCATGAGGTAAAAATAAACAATCCAATAGGGTTTAGTCTTGGGAAACCAAGATCCATGCGACGTAAAGCCAAAAAACAAGAATCTTACCAAGAATCATATTTTCTGATGTCAATTGATCTTTTGTTTCCTGGAATTCTGTTCTCAACTGCTGTAACTGTTGTTCGTACATCTCTTTCTCCGCGTCTTTCGCTTGTTGCAGCCCGATTAAACGATCGTTTAAATCGGCGATCTCATCGCCTCGTTGTTCCAACGATTTCTTCAGGAACGACACGATCTCTTTTTTATCCTGACCCATCTGGTCGTATTGCTCTTTGAATTTAGAATTGCCGATTTCCAATTCATCGCATTTCCGTTGATATCTGACAACGAATTAAAACAAAAATATTTGATAATAATTCATATAGGTCTTCTAGATTAGCCTCTATTCATCCAGGGAGGCGGAAGTGACTCCCACCTCCCTGATTCAACCAAACAGAATAGCCCAGTTACAGTTATGTCTTCACCCAACCAAAGTGGCCTTAAATCTTAAGACTGGTCTTGGCTTACATGAGTGTTAGTTAGCCCGGTCTTAAATCTAACCTTCTGAAGAGTTGAGGCCTGTCAACCTCATTGACTGTTTGGATTTCAACTTTGGACTTACATCTATAATTCAGAGTTTAGAAAATCCAGTGATGTAAAATGAAGACTTTTTTACTCACCTTGCCAATCTGTTTTCTAAATCTCTGATTTGTATCAGATAAAACTCTTTGCCGAGTTCAGACAGGGTCTCGGCGGGTGGGGCCGAGGTCGTCGACTTGGCAGATTTCTTTCCGCTCTTTTTCTTCTTCTTACCGCTCTTCTTTTTCGGAGGCATGCTTGCAGAGGATAATTAACTGGAACGGAACGGAATGCATGAAGACTGAATGAAGTAAGTTAGCAGCAGGATGATGATGAGAAATTAAGTGCTTAAATGATTGAAATCCGTTTCGAAATATCGAACCAGTAAAACAAACCGCAATTACCTGGTCTATGAATGGGTAAAACTGTTATCAAACTGGCTCAGCACGAAATACTGCAGTATTTAGAGCCCTAGATGAAGCTGATTTCAGTACTGCTTGTTGTCAAGACGCTGTCAACAAACTGTTGCGTCAATTACACGATGCCAATAAAACCTTACAACTTTAAATTTTAAACTATTTTGAATAAAACCAGTACGAATTTCATATTCTATAATATGATTCAACATATTTCACTTCTAAAAACGTCTTTAATTTAAAGAGAATACTTTGTTATTTGAATATTTTTTAATTTATTTTACTGAGGTTTTTATACGGTACACACCCGGAAGTAAATTCATTTCCGGGTTCTGAAAAGATCGTGTTTTCTGTTATAACTCACAGATTCTTACAGTTTCTCTTCGAAATGAAGCTTTTAACTCACAACATGTTGACCTCGAACATAATTAAAGGTGTTACTAAAGGTTACCCTCTCGGAATTATCGTAAGTGCGATCAACATTCAAACATTTCCTCAGAAAAACGTGTGGTGAAGAATCAATTCCAATTCATGATTTTCATTATTTTTATTGACCAACAGGCGTAATCTCATTTCAGGCGTCTGACGTCAGCGTGAAAGAGGAAGATTTCAATCCAGAATTCATCGCCAGAATGATCCCAAAATTAGACTGGAGTGCACTTTCTCAAGCAGCAGAACAGGTACTTACAAACATGCCCTTTTCAAAATCACGGTCCATTCAAATATTCAACCCCAAGATCAAAGAAAAATGATGTGGCTATGGTTACCAGGTCTGTAAACGGAGCACAAAAGCTGCCATTACAGAGTACGGTTAGCGCTACAATACACTAGAATTCTGACTTGGAATCTTGAGATTCGAAACCAAACGAAAAAATAGTCCATTTCTTTACCAATTAAGCCACAGCACACAATGACAAGCTAGATGAGTTGATTTATACCGGGTGTCTCAGAAAATGTGTTACCATAGCTTAAAGATTATTCATTCATTAACTATAATTGAAATATATATTTTTTGGGGTAGGTTGGTAGACTTGGATGTTTACTCAAGGATGGAATGTTTACATGCAAGAAATGAGTCATGGGTGAGCATACCATGTTTTTAAATGGTCTTTAAAATGGAGTCGAACCAATACAAGGAATAAGGATTATTGCATTATGTACGTTTATTGATAAATTTTCCGCTTTCACTTCACATAATTTGAGGCCAGACAAATTAAATCAACTGAAGCAGGTTTCTACTTAATAAAATTGTTGGTACTGGTGACTTATTAAGCTTCTCTGGGACTTGTTCATTATCATCACCATTTTACCAATGCACAGGGTTAAGCTCAACGTTGAATTTCGATACATCAGATTCAGTATTTCTCAAAATCTGTTACTTTCAAGAGTCCAGACGCTAAGTCCTTGATTCCTGCTGATGGTCTTTTGAATTTCTTAGTTTTTACATTTCACGCCAGGAAAAATATCACAAGGAGTGGAATTCAATGATTTTGTGATTTTAAATCATTTCCCAAAAGGCAGGTGGTCATTTAACAATAAACATACACAACAGAACAATCCGCAAATTTGGTTCGACACCATTTTAATGGCTATTCATAAACATGCTAGTGTTCAGTCATGCATGACTTATTTTTGCATTTCAACATTTCATTCTCAAGTAAACATCCAGGGGCCGGTTGCTCAAAAGTTAGTAAGAGTTAACCAGTGGATAGTTGATATGGTGACAATTGAAATTTCATTATTACTACGGTATTTAACAGCCGGTTATCTTTAACCAACTTTTGAGCAACTGGCCCCTGGTCTACCAAAATCACCCCCGAAATTAATAATTAAAATCATAGTTTATGAATGAGTAACCTTATGGCAAAGGGTAACACATATTCTGAGACACCCTGTATATAGCCTCACCTAACCCTAACCCTATTAGGTATGCGCGTACGTAGTTTAGTTGCAGACTCTCCCGTAACCAGAGCCAGTTTGAAGAGAAAAATCGTTTTCAGTTTTTTCTTTGATATTGAAATAGGGGTTGACCCTGTTATTTAATTAGTTAGTACATTTTGTCTGATATGTTTTGATTTGATTGGTGTCCTTAACACACCCACCACACCTGCCCATTTTTATCTCAGGAACTGGTTTTATTTTTGAAAAGGTTTAAGCTTAAAACGGTTAAGTTTGAATTGTTTTCCGCATTGAAAGCATGAAGTACCCAATTCAGCTATTCGACCAGAAGATTGACTTTTTCGTGAAACTGGACCCTGCTTCTCTGCTCTCCCCTAGTTGTTTCTTTTTCAATATAAACACTTTTTTAGTTATGCACCTAATCATTCTTGAATCTGGCTTTTATTTTCAGGTCGGTCACAACCAGGATTTACCTAAAGACATCCCAGACACAGAAACGCTCGAATCAAATGAGGAATTTTTAAAGAAAGCTCACCACGTTTTATTAGAAGTGAGAATGTTTCCTCAGATTTTTAGAATTTTTTCGACAAAACCTTTGATAACCACAAAGTCTGTGGTGTCAAGTTAATATTACATTCCGCACTAAGAATAGAAATAGTCTGAGATGTTTCTTTGAGCTAATTTAGTTTATTCAGCGTTTCGACTTAATCCTAATTAAGTCATCTTCACGAACACTTGATCAGTCTCGTCTCATTATTCCTGAACATGTCTATTAAGATGGAGTCGAAATGTCAAATAATCTACTAAAGCTAAAGGGGTCATTTCAGACTCTTTAGATTAGGGTTTTTTGTGTAATCCTTAATTATCATCCATATATTCCTGATTATATTCACAAAATACTGAAACAATTGCAATATTCTCAGCATTCTCGGCATAAACCTTGTAGTATTCCCGAAATTGAGTGGAACCTCGTTATGACGAACTCTGATACAATGATTCATCGGATATAACAAATATGAAATATTGTCCCAATTTAGACGATTTAATTGTTTTCTAACTGGATATAACGAACTATCGGTTATAATGAACACATTTTCTGGTCCCATGAAATTCATTGTAAAGAGGTTCCACTGTATTAGAAAATCGCTGTGTTTCCATTATTACATTTCTTACGTTTTTTTTTCTGGCAGATTGAGATCAAAGAAGGTCAACTCGTATGTCCGGAATCCGGGCGAAAATTCAACATTAAAAACGGAATTCCGAACATGTTACTGAACGAGGACGAAATTTAACCCGATGTAATCGTTATTTCCCGATGTCTGCAGCATTTATTTTATAATAAAACTGTTTCTTGTGATACGTGTGAAAATGAAGTCTAATCGATAGTTTTTGTTTTTTGATCGACCACAGCAATAGCTCTTTCGAGCACATAGCACATTATAGAATCCACTTTTCATTCTTTTTATGTAGGATCTTAGTTTGTTCAGTTGACGATGTACAATAACGTCACCTTACTCGGACTTCGCGGTATCAGGACAATTGCCCCCAATTAAATTTTTTTAAAGTAACAGATATTTACTTCAAATTAATCGGACAAAGTGAACTAATTCTAGCTAATTACTTGGCTTAAGTAACAGTAAAACTAATTCCAATAAATTAGCCAATGTTAACTAATAAGTAGACTTATTAAGTTTTCTTTATTTTGGTAAGTGAATTATAATTACACAAGGACTGATTAAAAGTTTTTGATCTGCACACGACATCGATAATTCTATATCTTATAAATCTATATTCAATAATGTACAAATGAATTTCTAAGTACAGTATTTAGGTGGCGTTAATCCAAATCAAAAAGGATTTTATTCGGGGGCAATTGTCTGGGGGGGGGGGGCAATTGTCCTAGAATCGGACTTTGCATGCCTCAAGACGTATTTGCAAGGCCCAGTTATTCTGAGTTGCCGTAGGCGAGGAAGGATACCCGTTTTGTTGAGCTCATACGACAACTTCCATTCTTTTTAGCGCGAGATTCTTTAGTTCAATTTCAACCGACAAGTGGAAAAGATGGCTCAAAATTGTATTCGTTTTGAGATGGCTTTGTATTCAAGGGACAATCCTTCTAGGACACGGATCTTCGGGTAATGGGATTTTCTCCATCGCTTGAACCTTATGACTTGTGATCTCATTACCTGGAGCATTCCTCCCGCAACTGTTGTTTCCAAATTGAGGGAAGAACAGGGACAAATGACGTTCTTCAATTTGTCTTAAGGTTAGGACGATTCTTTTGTGAAACGGGGCCCTGGCTCGGAAACTATATCGGACAAGGCGGAATTTGACAAGAACTAGAAGAAAATCGACAAGAAAGATGATGCCATGGATGGGGAAAAGGACTTGGATCAGAAATGAACTGAGTTTTACATTAAAGTACATCACTCATGCACAATAAATGCCTATTACAATTTTTGGACCATTTCTTCTACAAATTTAAATAAAGCAGTTTTCGAATTTTCAAAAGATCAATGATTTTCATTGATTGGTCCTGTGGCGACGTCACTGCCGGATATCTATTGTATCAATCCCGTAGGCCTACCGGTAACGCGCGGTATGTCGTCCGAGGTCTTCCATAGTTTTAAACATGGCTGAGTGAACACAAGGTAGAAAGAGATGGCAATGAATGAAAAGAAAGTCATCAAATCATCAGCGCACGAAGTGACTTCACACGAAATTGTCAATTGGAAGGTAGAATACTCGAAAGTGTCATTGAGACTATATAAAGCAGTGTTCACAATCGACCTTAGTCACTGTAACCTGTCTGTAGTAGTCAGTAACCTGACGGCTTTGGTTTAGTTTCACGATCGGATATTTTTACAAGCCCACCCGAAAAAGCTTACCACCAACGATTAGGTTAAACTAAACGAGCAGATTGGTGGCATGAACGGCCACGCTATCAGCTCCCAGGAGGCAATTGTCACATCATCTCATCACCTTGGAGTAATCATTTGAAATCAAATGATTACTCCAAGATCTCACAGTCAGGTTTCCATATTCCCTGTCACACTGCTCAGACTGCTTTGATTAGCAGTTTTTGTTTTCATATCGAAGACATGCGGATCCAATTCCACAGTTGTGAGTTAAATTTGACTGGGTTAAAACGTTGAAAATGATCTGATTTTAACTCTTGAGTTAACTCTAACTCATACCTGTGGAACCAGGCCCTGGATACCAGCAGGCAAGCAGATCCAGGATTTTCAAAGGTGCTCTGCTGGTCAGCCCCAAGAAAATTCGGAAAAAATTGGTCTAAGGACAATTTCCAAAGGGGGTGCTCTAGCACCATAAGACCCCCTTGGAACAGAAGGACTTCCCACTAAATTTAAATTCAAAAAGAAATATGAATATTCCCTCATGACAGTCATCAAGCCTTGAAGAATACCAAAATCTCAAAATTTTCTGGCGGGGGCCTCCTAGACCCCTCTTTGATGGTTTCCTGGCCTTCTGTCTAATAAAGATGGATCAGGCCTACCAGGTCATTCCTAAGACTGGATTTCAACATTTTTTATTCATAGTACGATAACCACACTCAAACGTGGTGAACGGATAATAGGATAAAAACCCACTATGAACGATTAAAAGAATTTAAAATCGAGAATTTATTTCTAAAAAGTAAAAACACCTGACGTTGATAAGTGTGAGAACGTAACGTCGTGTATTTATTTTTGAAAAATAAATTTTCAATTTTAAATTCTTTTAATTGTTCATAAGTGGGTTTTTATCCAATTTTTATTCATATTAGGCCTATCAATAGAAAATTAGTCGTAGTAGATTGCGATACATTTCCATTTGCCTGGAACTGGAAACATAGAGAAAGGGAAATTAGGATATGAAATTAACTTATTTTCATCCAGATACCGGTTTTTATTATAAGTCATTTTCAGAAAATGTTGCGTAATACAGCCGGCTGAGACATTCACAAAATACCTTGGTTTGAATTGTTCTGTGTATTGAACAAGATGAAATCATCCCGTGACAGTTTTACGTAAAAAAAACAAGTCTTCGAATGATATATGACTAAACGCATTTAAATCAAAATCCGGGATAAAAATTAGGTCGAAAAACTGACGAAGGCGAAGCGAGAATAACATCACCTGTTTTGAATTAGAGATGGGATGAGGTCAACTGTTCTCCCTCTCCTCTCTCTCTCTCTCTCCCTCTCTCTCAGTCAGTTGTGTGTACCAGCTGCAAGACACACACATCATATCCAGCATCCCATGCCTGCTGCTGCTGCTGGTGTGTCTGATATCGCTGGTACAAAAAGGATTTCGAGCACGTTTTTCATAAACATTGATATACGCAGGAGACTTTGATCTGGAGATTCCGAGAGAGTGAAAGGGTTGGTCAGGTTCTTATAACTGATAAACTTTGCTCTTATCTCATTTCTCTTTGAATTACGGGGATTATAAAGTCTTATCAGTGATTAATAAACCAGGTGCGACTCTACGACCATAGGCTGTTCGTATTTGCGTTTATGCCATGTTTGACCATATTATTATGGATAGGTCATATTGATAATCGCACGACTGAGGATCGGATCTTTAGTGTAACTCGCGCACGGTCGTCACCGAAACTAATAAAGGAGGGCGGAATTTCTACAAAACTGAAGCCGGTTTTCGAGCGAAGTAGAAATCACAGCGATGGTAATCACTTGAGAAGAAAGTCGCGCAGTTAATTAGTTATTAATCGCCGTGTGAAAAACGAGATCGATTTTCATCGAAAAAATTCGTCTAGTCAAATTATTTACTTTGAAAAATGACGATGCGTTTAAAAATGACCGTTGTCGCAGCAACGTCGAAACGGTCAGTTTTGTTGTCGATGCTGTTTCTGATCGGATTCGTCGCCTGTCAACGTCAACGAAACTCCGCTGCGATCGCCGTCGACGACAAGAATCACATTCCACAAGGTTCGGCGACGATGGCGTTCGTTTTCGACGTCACCGGTTCGATGTATGACGACCTGTTACAGGTGATCGAGGGAGCGGCGAAAATTCTGAGGACGACCCTCGCGAGGAGGGATAAACCTTTGTATAACTACGTATTAGTGCCATTCCACGATCCCGGTGAGTCAATATCAGCAGCCGCCCGCGCGCTCGTTATATTTCATATAAAAAAAAGACGGAATCCTGCTCCGCACCTGCGAGATGTCTGGGATTTTTAATTCGAGTCTTTTACCTCCATTAAGTAATTATGTAGTTTACCTACCTTGAAAGACTTTTTAGAACTGGCTGGCTCAGAGGGTCTTGTATCTATTATGAAATTTGGTCCATTGAAAACCTGAGTTATGGGTTAGATTTATAGGAGTACCTGAAGAGTTTGATTCTAATTATGTAGTTAATCTACCTAGGAAGACGTTTTAGAACTGGCTGGCTCGGAGGGTCTTGTATCTTTTATGAAATCTGGTTAATTGAAAACTTGAGTGACAGGTTCGATTTATAGGTGTACCTGAAGAGTTTGATTCTAATTATGTAGTTTATCTACCTAGAAAGACATTTTAGAACTGGCTGGCTCAGAGGGTCTTGTATCTATTATGAAATTTGGTCCATTGAAAACCTGAGTTATGGGTTAGATTTATAGGAGTACCTGAAGAGTTTGATTCTAATTATGTAGTTAATCTACCTAGGAAGACGTTTTAGAACTGGCTGGCTCGGAGGGTCTTGTATCTTTTATGAAATCTGGTTAATTGAAAACTTGAGTGACAGGTTCGATTTATAGGTGTACCTGAAGAGTTTGATTCTAATTATGTAGTTTTCCTACCCTGGAAGACTTTTTAGAACTGGCTGGCTCCGAGGGTCTTGTATCTATTATGAAATCTGGTTGATTAAAAACCTGAGTTACGGGTTAGATTTATAGGAGTACCTGAAGAGTTTGATTCTAATTAGGCCTATGTAGTTTAGCTACCTTAGGAAGACTTTTTAGAACTGGCTGGCTCGGAGGGTCCTGTATCTATTATGAAATTTTGTCCATTGGAAACCTGAGTTACGGGTTAGATTTATAGCAGTACCTGAAGAGTTTGATTCTAATTATGTAGTTTAGCTACCTTAGGAAGACTTTTTAGAACTGGCTGGCTCCGAGGTCTTCTAACTATAATGAAATCTGGTTAATTGAAAACCTGATTGACAGGTTCGATTTATAGGCCTACCTAAAGAGTTTGATTCTATTGTGTCCAATAAGAAAGGATTTCAAGACTTGGGTAAAAATTGACGAGTCAAAAATGTTTAGCAGACCCTTCATGAAAAGATTGATAGATTTCACAATTTTCGTGTTGACTAAAACCGTGACACAGATGTTGATTTTTATGCGTCTTTGAAAAGAATTTATTGGTTGAATTCTTTTCACTCTGTTTTGAGAGGCAGCGCCGCGAAATTTGTTTTTAAACGAAATACGAAAATGTTTTCTGTGAGGTAAAACCGATACTCGTTTCGACGGTGATGAGACCGAGGTATGTCGTATGAATACAGTACGCATAACCTTATGATAACAGCCAGTTTTTCGGTGCAACTTTACACTGGTCTAGGTCTAGTACTCTTAGAGATCAGCGGAACCCGGGAACCCTAGTATAGTTTTTACTGATCAGGAGTTCACTCAGTTCAACTAACAGATCGCTGAATCATTGCTCTCTATTTCGTCGGAAACAAATCATTATTTTACTGGGCATGAAAATATGAATTGATTGTGAACATTTGACATAAGAAATTATGAAGTTATTGATTTGAATACTTTTATATAGGCCCCTATGGCATTACCTAATCTTGTTTGTTTGATTATGATCTAATCTTCTAAGGTCAGCTACATGGATGAAGACCAGTCTATAGAAACTCATTTTGGTTCTATAGCCAATCTTAGCAACTTAAGACCAGTCTAAGCTGATTTTGATTGAATAACCAATCTAACAGCTTAAGACGGGTCTCATCTTGACCAGTCTAAGCTCGTTTTGGTTCTATAGTCAATCTAACAACTTGAGAGCAGTCTGAGCTCATTTTGGTTCTATAATCAATCTAACAACTTAAGACCAGTTTTAGCTCCATTTGGTTTTAAGCGCATTTTGGTTTGGTTCTTTAGCCTATCTAACAACTTAAGACTGGTTTTAAGAATTTTGGCAACTTTGGACTTAAATCTAAGCTGTGCAACTTGACCTGATAATTTGTGAGAAAAACAATTGAGAATTTTGCCAGTTTCTCCCAATCAATAAGTGTCAATAACCTATAAACAGATAAAGATCATTTATTTCCGTACAAAATCATTTAAATACATAATAATTCTGGTTACGTATTTTGTAATGGGGCTCGATGAGGTAATCTCGGTTTTCAGCCCGAATTATGAGTCCCTGATTACAAAAATTAAGTCTGAATCCGCACCTGGATGATATCAATGATATCCACCAGTTGAGGATTATCCACCAGTAGAGGATTATCCACTGAGGATTATCCACCTTGATTAAAGATGTATTGGTTTCAACCACAACGTACACATTCAAGAGAGAGTTGATTGTACTAAGAAGTAGAGTAGTGACTTCGTGCAAGTTAACGACTGGGTCAGTAGTAGCTGAAATATGTCGGTGCAAATCTATCAAATAAAACACTTCAAAGTCGTTAATTAGGTCGACGTTTCCTCTCCCCGTCAATTGACGGAAATGCCGATGATGATGGAACCGACGAGACCTAGAGCGACATTGATCATCTATATATATATATAATCACTCACGTAACAGTCATTTATCTAATCGTTTTTATCAGGAAATGCTTCGATTCCTGTTGAAATAGAAACCGCGCGCTTTATTTCCTGCTTGGTAAAAAAGGAAACGAATCATAAATTTTTTCTTCCCTCGATCGAACGCATAATTCGCCCTTGAAGATATCGGCGTAGAAAATATCATTTGATGCGTTGGTCGACCAGAATTTTAAGATGGGACCTTGGATGGACATATCCTAAATCACTGGAGCATAGAGCTGTGCCTTTTTGATCGACACAGATTGGAAGTTAAGCTTCGTTGATCAGTCAGCTTTGTGAGGTGTCTGGTTGTCTCGTTCTCTCTTCAAAGGGTTTTTCTATCTCGGGTCCATCGCGGTAAATGTTCACTCGGGCAATTTTATACGGAGAAATTGAACGATCTTTTTAACGGAAAATATGATACGAGATTTTTAACCGAGTTCAGTCTAGAACCTACGGAAGCCCCTTGGTGACATACGAGATAATTTTTCCACAATTTCGACTTATGTCGAATTTTGACATAAGCAGAATTTCGACATAAAAAGTAAAATTTTGACATAATAGTTAATTATGTCGAAATTCAAGTTACTTTTATGTCGAATTTCGAGTTATTTTTAGGTCGAATTTCGACATAATAAGTCGACATAAAAATAACACGAAATTCAACATAATTAACTCAAAAATCGAGGCAAGTCGAAATTTTACATGAAAAGAAAACTCGAAATCCCGACGTATTATATCGAATTTCGAGTTTTCTTTTCATGTCGAATTGAGTTAATCATGTCAAAATTCGACTTGTGTCGAATTTAGAGTTAATTATGTTGAAATTCGACTTATTTTCATGTAGAAATTTGAGTTATTTTTATGTAGAAATTCGAGTTATTTCTATGTAGAATTTCGACATAATAAGTTGACATTAAAATAACACGAAATTCGCCTTTTTTTACCTGAAATTTGATATAAAAAGAAAACTCGACATAATAAGTCGAATTTCGACGACATAATGAGTCGAAATTATGAAAAATTGATTGTTCGGATGAAACCAGTCTGTAGAACCTGCCCTTAGTCTCAAAGCCTATTTTTGAACTCGTGTCTGAGGGGGTCAGGGTTAGTAGGGCTGTTCTCTCTGACACATGTTCCGAATTCTACGTTTCTAGGAAAATTCATTTATTCTTACGTAGTGAAGGATGAATAGATAAAGTTGAGTTTGGGGGTTTGTTTTTTTCGCAGTGATTTAGACGCAGTCTGTGTCAGTACAAATCTGTCTCTTCCCCGATGAAAATTGTTTTCCGTTTCGAAGAATTCTGGTGTTTTTCTGAAAGTCTTTTTGTATTTTTTAATGGAGTTGTAGAAAAATTCTCTTGTCTCATTGAACTTAATTTCGGTACAGCGAGGCGTCGGGACAACATTTTTAAAGTAAAGAAAGCTAAAAGTTTGTCGAACTTATTGAATTTATTGATATAATAGGCTTTCAGAGCTAAGCCTGTTTATGTGTTTTGAATCCTGGTGGGTTTGAAGTCAGTCAGTCAGTTTTTCGCTGGTCTCTCATCAGTCCGGGGTTCATGGGTTTGATTCCTGGTGGCAGTCAGTCGGCCTGTCTTCCACTGGTCTCTCATCAATCCAGGGTTCATGTATTTGAATCCTGGTGGTAGCAGTCAGTCAGTCAGTCAGTTTTTCACTGGTCCCTCATAAATTCAGGGTTCATGGGTTCGAATCCTGATGCAAGCCAGCCAGCCAGCCAGCCAGCCAGCCAGCCAGCCAGCCAGCCAGCCAGCCAGCCAGCCAGCCAGCCAGCCAGCAGTCTTTCACTGTTCTCTTATCAATCCAGGGGATATGGGTCTGAATCCTGGTGATAGTAGTCACTCATTCGAACCTGCTAATTATGCGCTGGAGTTGCGTGAAAAAACCGAAGGCTAAACTTCATTAATTAAGTCATAAGACAGAAATCTTTATTGAAAACAACATCTGTTTCTAAAGTTTGTCAAGTAATAGTGAAAGGTTTAGGAAAGTGAAGGGTTTGGTGAGGGAGGGTGAGGGAGGGTGGTTATAAAGTAAGTTATTCGCGATGAAATCGACCATGAAATTACAACATCAAACCTGTCAGAGTCGGCAATTTTTCTTCTCGCTATTTTTAAACTCAGAAATAAAGATTTAAGAATTCAGAACATTTTTACCTCCCAGAATATTTCGGAGAACAGATATGCACGCGAGCAATTTATATAATTAGTGCCGATCGGAAATTGATGTTTAAAAAGAAATGGTTTTTATTTTGGATATATTGAGACCCAGGTTTGAAACTTCAGGAACCCAGTTACGTAACTGGGCAACTGCGAATGAATGTTTGGCTCGGAGTCTTGGAATGAACTGATTTTTAGGTCATTATTTAACTCTATGTACAGAGAGACTTCATGTACTCTTTTATTAGTTTTCAATTTTTGAGTGATAAATTTTTTTTTCAATTTGTAATTAGTGAGCTTTTATCGTATAAACTATGTATAACTGGATCCTGAGATACCTAAAGATGAATTAATTCGTGAATGTTTGTTGTACTTGAAATGATTGAAATGATTGACTAGTCATTAACAATACCCCATTATGGGATCATTCATTTATTACGTACGCATTAAATTAGAATTTTTCAACCCCCCTCCCCCTCTACACGCAAAATAATCCGCCATTTTTTTCGTATACATTAAGCATTACAGTATGTAATTGCACTGACCCCTCCCCCCTCCCCTAATGCGTACGTAATAAATGAATGACCCCTATCTAAAGATAACTATTAGGATAACATGGAATAAACTGTAAACTCAAGGAAACATTTCCGAAAATTTCTTTTTCGCCTATTTGAAAAAATGATAAGAGAACTTGAAATAAATCATAAAAATATGCAATCAAAATTTAGTTTTAATGCCCAGAAATCGCCTCTAAAATTTCAAAATTTTGTATTTTGCACCCTATAGGTGCTTCTAATGATCCGAAGATTCTACATATTGTGTCCCCCCCCTAGGAGATCCACCCTTGGTTTTCAACAGCGGTTACCCATCCAT
The DNA here is from genome assembly GCF_964204645.1 of Tubulanus polymorphus. NCBI lineage: Eukaryota > Metazoa > Nemertea > Palaeonemertea > Tubulaniformes > Tubulanidae > Tubulanus > Tubulanus polymorphus. Next base: position 14,594,741 of record NC_134031.1, on the reverse strand, counting down.
TGTTCTCCGACTATTAACAACAGTTTCTAATCAGACCCTTGATTACAATTAGGCCAATTTTTCCTCTAATCACCTCGTAATGTAGTATTATTATATAGTGTATCGTGAGCTTCAGTCATCGTTTAAAAAATTAAGTGCATTCCAAGTTTGACAAAATTTACTACGCTGCTTTTTAAATCAGGGACAACTGATAATTTTCAGCAAACGTTCGGTTTGTCGTTTTTTTTTAAATACATTATATATCAGTAGTTTCTGTTAATGGCTCACTCGTAACTCGGAAGCTCATAAAACTCTACAAACACCTTTCATCTTCATTTCGACTTTTGATTTGATTTATCACTAGTTTTTAGCCGCGCTCGTTTTCAACGGTTCTCTGTTAAAATAAAAAAGGACCTTCTTCTATCGAAGAATTGGAGAAGGTTTTCTGTTTTCAGTGATGAGATAGTTTTCTGTTTATTTAGTTACGTGTTGTGCGCGATGTGTCGATTGCAGGTTGCGGCTCAGTTGTAGTTATTTGAGACGGATTTTATTTACTATAGTTTTACCGCGGATACATTCCATTCTTTCAACAGGAAAATAAAAAATAAAGAGTCGGAGAAACTCGAGAATACCATCAATCATCTCTCAACTCCTCTCCTCTCACCTCTCTCCTCTCTCCGTTCATCTCGTCTCCACATCTTTACCTCTCTCCTCTCATTTTACTCCCTCTCATCTCTCCTATCCTCTCTCTTTCGTTCCACTCCCACTCTATTCCCTCTCTTCTCTCCCCCTCATCTCTCCTCCCTCTACTCTCACCATCCCATCCCCCTCCCTGTCTCCTCTTTCTCTCCCCTCCTCTCTCCATCCCCTCCCTGTCTCCTCTTTCTCTCCCCTCCTCTCTCCATCCCCTCCCTGTCTCCTCTTTCTTTCTCTCCCCTCCTCTCTCCATCCCCTCCCTGTCTCCTCTTTCTCTCCCCTCCTCTCTCCATCCCCTCCCTGTCTCCTCTTTCTTTCTCTCCTCTCCTCTCTCCATCCCCTCCCTTTCTCCTTCATTCACTCACCTCCTCTCTCCATCCCATCCCCCTCCCTGTCTCCTCTTTCTTTCTCTCCCCTCCTTTCTCCATCCCATCCCCCCTGTCTCCTGTTTCTCTCCTCTCTCTCCATGCTGTTTTCATATTCATGTAATTTCCTATGACTTTTTCCTCTAATCTTTCAGCTGAAATTTTCGCAAAAGTCTGTAAAACTGATTTCATGAATTCACGTATATAGGGGGTTTAATTGATGACTTGCTCGGATAGGCCTCTCACTAAAACAGGGTTCATTTTGATAGACACTGTGAAATATCTAATGCTTGTTTTCTCCTAATGTCTTTTTCAACTTGACTTGAGACCACATCAGGTGGCCTAGCTCGGTCAGTTTTGATGGTGCATACCCGGTCTTATTAAGACCAGAAAGGACTGGCAGTTGAACAAAAACATAGATTTTTATTCCGTTTAAACTATACTGAAGGATATCCAAAAGTCTTCATGGAAAGGGGTTAAATAAAGAAAAGCGACTCCATGATTTGAAAGTTTAACAAATGTGCGCTTAAGTCAAATTGAAATAGATATTAGTCCTACTGCTCTTGCTGCTCCTATATTCAGTGCCGTCTACTTCAATCACTGTGACAGACACTATAGACAAACAGGCCGGCGGACTGAAGTCTGGTGCCACTAGTTCGTTAGTATGTACAGAGAGATTACATGTCCTCTTTGATTAATTTTCAATTTTTGAATAATAAAATTTTCTTTTAAATTTGTAAATAGTGAGCTTTCATCACTTTTTGATGGAAGAGGGAACTGTCGATAGGGCAATATACATATGTCCAAACAAATGATTCTTGGAAAGTTCGAATTCTGCACACACTGTGATCAAAAAAGAACCTCGCGTTTTTCAAATTTTTCATCATTCAAGCCAGGATTCACATTCGTTGGAGGGTTTTCTTTTGCTCATTTTTCACTGAATTTGATCCACAGATGGGATTAAAAATTTAAAAAATTTCATTTGAGTTTTCTCCAAATTTCGGGAGGCGGTTCCCGTAAACCAAGCTATTAAAAAAAAGGCCCTATGTATAACTGGATCTTGAGATGAATTGATTCGTGTATGTTTGTTATACTCGAAATGAAAACCGCGATGTACGTGTGGTGCATTTACGAAACCGCCATCCGCTTGAAAGTGTTTAGTTTCGCTCGATAAAAAAGATTCATCCCTTTGTATTTTGCCAAAGTAACAATCGGAAAGACAGACAAACAGGCGGACAGAAGTCTGGTGCCACTAGTCATAAACCCTTCATCAACATCTATAGAACATCTAGACGAACTCAATCACCAGAAAAAAAAACTGCCAAAAATTATTCAATCGTCTTAAAAAGAATATGTACAGTGGCGGATCCAGGGGGCCCTTTTTTCAGCCAAAGGACCCTGGAATCTTCTCCCAAAAAAAAAGAAATCGTAAAAGGTTTTCAACCTATCGCCCATTTCCTTCCCGATTTCAACGAAGAAAGTGCCTCTCTAAATTAATCTATTAGCTTAAAATCAGTTTAACCCTTTCAGTGCTGACTAATTAATACCCTATAGTGCTGGAGATAATTTTAAAAGATTCCACCCTAGTGTGTTGAATAACGGGAATACCACTATAGTGCGTCTATACTGCGGCGCGGTGTACCGTTAGTTACTAGTATTTCACTATGTTTGACACGTGCTGCCATTTTTCAAGAGATAATTACTAATTACTGATATCATCAATACAATGCGGTGTACCAGCAAAATCCATCACCGATTTGCACACCGCACTGCGGTGTTGACGCACTGGAAGGGTTAACTTGCAAAGATATATGTGTTTAAGTGGTGACCCTTCAATCCATTGTACACCCCCTTTTTCAAACACCTGCACACCACCCCTGATACACGTAATAGATTTTTAATTTCATAAATTTCTCTTATCGTTTTCGTATGTTGTAGAAATTGGTCCGGTCACCGTGACGACGGATCCGGATGAATTTCAAGAGGAGCTGCGCAACCTGTACGTGCAGGGCGGTGGAGATTGCCCGGAGATGAGCGTCGGCGCGATCCGGCTGGCCCTGCAGGTATCGCTGCCCAACTCGTTTGTCTACGTGTTCACCGACGCGAGGTCGAAGGATTTTTACCTGACCGAACAAGTTCTCACTCTCATACAGAAAAAACAGAGCCAGGTAATCAATTTATTTATTTATTTATTCATTTTATTTTATGCTCAAACCCGTTACAGGTATTAGAGGGACGACACAAAATTTACAGATTCAATAACACGATATGAAAAAATTACAAATTCAATAACACATTATACTTGTTTAAATGAACAAACAGAAATAACGTAGTAACTAATTAAGACTATGCATGCATAGAGATATCAATTCAATTACAAAGCGATAGAAAATACTAATTTGAGCAATTATTCAGTAAACAAATGCAATTTTTTCTTGCAAAAACTGCAAGATCTTTAGGTGATTGAGCAAAAAAATCAATGATATCTTTGCGCTCTTAATTTAATTAACAACAATCTGCATTACTTCATTCCCTTGGTTTCCAAGTATTTAAACCCAGTGACACAATGGAATTAAGAACACGACCATTCCACAGTGGAATTAAGAACATGACTAATCGACAGTGGAATTTTGAACAGGAATATTCCACAGTAGAGTTTAGAATGGGACTCAGTGGAATTAAGAACGGGACTCTACTCCACAGTGGAGTTTAGAACAAGCCCAAGTTCCACATTTCTCAATTTACACACACACACAATTTACGACTTGGGAATGAAATTGGTTCATTCGAAATCATTGGAAACAGTTCCACAGTTTGAACATTGGAATTCAGGGTTAATGGAATTAGGCATCTAGAACATGTAGTCGGTGAGTCATTCTTCCAGGCTCCTCATTTTGAAAAATCGCGTCAATAACGACGTAAAAATATCTCGAATTGTCGAATTGGCGTTTGTATCGTGTTTGGAATTTCCTGCGATTAGTTACAACTCCATCATCCATTCAGCGTGAAACGGGTCATAAAACTTGAACAATGTAATTCTTAGAAAAGCAGCAGATATTTTATGTGTCTGTTGCATCGAGGGCTACTAATTTCTAAGCGGACTTTTAGTGCATTGTACATGTTTCCTACATGAAAAAATAGCCGTTTGATTTTTTTTCCAGGGGGGAGGGGGGATGTTCGAGTCGTCGTAGAACTACATTGAAACGGAACGAGAGAGGCATTTCTGTACGGCGTAACAATTTCTCGAAAATGTTTTCACGAGAAAGTTTCTCGACAAAAGACAAAACATCGGAAAAATGTTTAACGTTCAATCTTAGATATAATCTATAAAGTGTGTAGTAGAGTGGGTGGGGGAAGAGGGCTAGGCGTTAAAAAAAATTGACTGAATTATACAGAAAGTGCTTGTAAGGAATATATCAAGATATAGGGTGGAAAATCGGTGAACTACTATAGGCCTATTTGAGAATAGTTCGCACTCAACTTGTGTTCTCTCCATATGCTGGAATTTCGAAGGGGCTGCTACATTTGTTTAAATTTCCCAGAAAATACTGAAAATTTAAGATTAATATCGGTGTAATCTTTTATTTTTCACATGAGCTCAATATATTTCAAAGCAGTTATCAGCATTGATGGAATATTGACATCCACTCTGGTAGGGGCAGCAGGTGTTTTATATGGGTTGGCTGATTGTCAAAGGAGAGGATGTAAAAATGGAATGGGTGACCGCCCCACGAAACCTGTCATATCAGGGGCGGATCCAGGGACCACTGTCGAGGGTAGCACAACTCATAAAAAGGGCATTCTGAAATTTTGAAAATCTGCTTTTTGCTGAATTTCCAAGCAATTAAAGTCCTGAAGAAGAGTGTTTTCTAGCATATTAACTGCATTGAGATGTAATTTCCAGGTAATAAAGACAAAATCTTGAAGAATTTGAAATGCTTTTTGTTTAAAATCATCTACCTCGTCATGTAAAAAAAGGCCCGTTTCTACTTTGGGCATGAAAAAATGGAAAAAAGCACGAGATATTCCTGGCGGCAGCATGTGCCTACGTCTGAATCCACGCCGCGCGTATGGGCAACACTGCAACTCTTTCGAAAAATATCAAAATACTCTCAAAATCGGTTTCAATTTCTAGTCCATTTTCAATTATATGACTATTTTTGATTTCAGATTATAATCATTTCATTGGTAAAAACTGAATACAGTTAGGAGATATCAGCTAGTCAGCAGTCTGGGGGAGGGGCCTAGGGGGTAGGGGGATGAAATGTTAATAATTGTGTAGATAGAAAGGCTCAATAAGCATAATTTTTTTATACATAGACCTATACATATATAGAATGCTCAATGATTGTTTAGACATTTTTTGATGAATGAGTGAAAATCTCGCAGCTTCTGCGTGTTTCAATTAGAAACTGTCGTCGAAAAATGTGTTGATTATCGTTTTTCTAAAAAGGAAATTGTTCTTTTTAAAATGAAAGAAGAAAAGAAAGTTTTTTGCCTATTTTGATGAATCATTAGCAAAGACAACAAAAAAATAGCAGCAGCGTTTTGAAGATCTGCGCATTGTGTGTCGAAAGAATTTCATTAAAAGCTTTTTTTGCGGCGCTTCACGTGTCGATGATAAAATTCGTGGAAGTTTAAAAAAGAAAACTTCATCAACGTTCGTCGTCATTGATTGTGTTTTTGTATATGAAAGTCTCCTCTCATCGCGTAGAAAGTGGTTTCATCAATCTTCCGCACAGTGAAACATGTCAAACAGATTCCGAATACCAGGTTACGAAACCACATCATCGATTCTATTCTTATATAACTCGCTACAGCCTGACTGAGAGTATTTATTACGTAAGAAATAAAAGCAACAAAAGCCGAGGAATACAGGGCCCACCCAGTGTTTGGGCTGAGGAACATAGAGCCCAGTGTTTGGGCTGAGGAGCATAGAGCCCAGTGTTATGGCCGAGGAACAAATAGGCCAGTGTTTGGGCTGAGGAACATATAGAGCCCAGTGTTTGGGCTGAGGAACATAGAGCCCAGTGTTTTGGCTGAGGAACATAGAGCCCAGGGTTTGGGCCGAGGAACATATAGCCCAGTGTTTGGGCCGAGGGACACAGAGCCCAGTGTTTGGGCTGAGGGACACAGAGCCCAATGTTTGGGCAGAGGGACACTGCCCAATGTTTGGGCAGAGGGACACAGAGCCCAATGTTTGGGCCAAAGAACACGGAGCATTTGGACCGAGTGTTTGGTCTGAGAAATAGGGCTCAGTGTTTTTGGACCAAAAAATACAGAGCCTAGTGTTTTGGCAAGGAACACAGGGCCTAGTGTTTGGACCGAGGAACACAATGCCTAGTGTTTGGGCCCAAGGAATACAGGGCCTTATTATATACTTCATCTTTTCGATAACTACAAAAAATCTAAACTTAGTCCCGTCTAAAGTTTAAACTATTTCATGAAACTGGGCCCTGGACCTAGAATACCCCCTCCCCGATAAACTAAAGTTCAAGGTTTCAGGAAATTCGTTGAAAGAACTTTTTTAGATTTAGCAAATTTCTCAGCACCTGCGGTTGTATAATTCTTCCAGGTTTGATCCTGAGTTGTAGGACATGAGAGTTCTATTAGAGTTGAGTCATTCATTCTCTTTACATCTGCTTCGTAAAACTCTCATGGGAATCTCTCGTCTTACGAGATAAACAATTCCTAGAATTGAAAGAATGAGTCTTCCCGGAATTCACATCTAGAAATCCCAACAGGAATCTGCGTGGGGGAGAGTGAGGAGTGTCATTCCAGTATGCCGAAGTTATCAATATGTTTATCTAAACGGATTAGCTAATCTTCATCTCATTCTAGTACAATAACCACAATAACCACACTCAAACTTGGTGAATGGATAATAAGATAAAAACCTACTTATATGTACAAATTAAAATAATTCTAAAATCGAGAATTTATCTTAAAATTCTTCTAATTTGTACATAGTGGGTTTTTATCTTTTCATCTCATTCCGTTTATTTATCATCTTTAATTAAACCCCTCATTCTGAGCTCACAAACTGGAACTGTTTATTACCACAAGTTTAGAATCCACTGTGATATGTGTCTAATGGTGTATCATATACTTAGAAGAAATAATGTCAGTCATTATTTTCATATCGAATATCAGTAGCCAAATTGATTAAGATGTCCATTACTTTCATCTTAGCATATAGCAAGTAATGATACAAGATATATCAAGGAAAATCAAGGTTTATGATCACGATTGATAGAACACTATATCCGTGTTGACGCGATGTAGAGAGAATCCCACAATTATAACGAAAAAGTCCGAAAATGAAACTTCGAGATAGTAGTTTATTTCAACGTTTCGACTATATCCTAATAGTCATCTTCAGGAATAATGAGATACTACAAAAAATAATGAGATATATATATACAATCCAGAGACAAAGAGACTAATTGAAGTAATCAGAGATGATACAAACTAAAGGAAAATTAACGTAGAAACAGTTACACGCTAAAATAGATCGAAGGGAAGCAAACTAAGGGGTAATTATAAACAACAATAAGTGAGTATAAATATAAATTAGAACTTGAAATCAGTAGTAAAAAGACAAACTAGGGGGCACTTAAATTAAAACAATGGTGAATACAAGTTGAGAGACAAAAATAGATGAGAGAACAAATAACAAATAATCAAAGGGGAATCAAGTGTTGAGTTTAACCAGTTTACAGAGGAATTTAGATATAAGTTTATTATGGGGTGAAAAACCATTGTTTAGGTTTACAACGTTGTTAGAATTTTCAATTATTAATGCAGATTCCAAATTTCTATATATATCTCATTATGTCTTTTTGTTTTATCGCTGCAAGGGTAAATTAATTCAGCATTAGCGAAAGGTATAAGGCCTAACCCTTGGGCATGCAGTTATTGCCCAGGAGTAATGTGCCCTTCCCTGGCCCTCAGCACCATGCCCAATCCCTATGGTCCAGAACATCAAGGTTAACTGGACACCGAGTACCATGCCGGCCCCTGGACACCCAGTATCGTGCCCGATCTAAACCGAAATGCTCTACACATTAATGCAGTACCTACTGGGCACACAGTTATGTTTCCAACCCAACTGGGCATGCAGTAATTAATGTATCTGTGTTGTTTTAACAGGTAACCAGTACCGCATTCCTACCCTACCCCTGTGACCCCAGTACCGCGCTCCTACCATACCCCTGTGACCCCAGTACCGCGCTCCTACCATACCCCTGTGACCCCAGTTTATACGCATATTGGACAAGCTGTATAACCACTGGTCAAGTGGACTAGTTCTATTGGTCTACTGGCTAGCATGCTTGCTTTCTACGTACAAGACCCGGGTTCGATCCCCGGTGAGTGCGCGTAATTTCACTGTCATGTCTCTTAATCGTTAGACAGTACCGCATTCCTACCATACCCCTGTGACCCCAGTACTGCATTCCTACCCTACTCCTGTGACCCCAGTACCGCATTCCTACCATACCCCTGTGACCCCAGTACCGCGCTCCTACCATACCCCTGTGACCCCAGTACCGCGCTCCTACCATACCCCTGTGACCCCAGTACCGCGCTCCTACCATACCCCTGTGACCCTATACCGCGCTCCCTACCCCTGTGACCCTAGTACCGCATTCCTACCATACCCCTGTGACCCCAGTACCACGCTCCTACCATACTCCTGTGACCCCAGTACCGCATTCCTACCCTACCCCTGTGCTCCCAGTACCGCGCTCCTACCATACCCCTGTGACCCCAGTACGGCATTCCTACCCTACCCCTGTGCTCCCAGTACCGCGATCCTACCATACCCCTGTGACCCCAGTACCGCGCTCCTACCATACCCCTGTGACCCTATACCGCGCTCCCTACCCCTGTGACCCTAGTACCGCATTCCTACCCTACCCCTGTGCTCCCAGTACTGCGCTCCTACCATACCCCTGTGCTCCCAGTACTGCGCTCCTACCATACCCCTGTGCTCCCAGTACCGCGCTCCTACCATACCCCTGTGACCCTATACCGCGCTCCCTACCCCTGTGACCCTAGTGCCGCATTCCTACCCTACCCCTGTGCTCCCAGTGCCGCGCTCCTACCATACCCTTGTATATCCATCTCAGTAACTATTGTATTTGTGTTGTTTTAACAGGTAGTGTTTGTAATGACCGGTGATTGTGGTAATACGTCTGCTCCTGGATTTAAAGCGTACGAGACGATCGCAGCCACGAGTTCTGGACAGGTTTTCTTATTGAAAAAATCACAAGTCAATCAGGTATGTTACTGCTAGGACTCTCGCCACCGAGGCTTTACCTCGAAATCCAGGAAGAAAGACACTCTAAATATTTGGATGGATATATGAAAGCTGTGGGTACTGGAGTTTGTAATGGGTAGTGTAGTGTGATCTGTGTGCATTTGTGGCCAGCACACAGACCACATTGTTCATTGGGGTTTGGTCCAGGACTCACGAGATTTTCAACAACACGGAAGTAACGTGTAATAAATGATGACTTTAATTGCATGACTACCTACCACCCCTCATTATTGTTGGAAAACTAAACGTTCGGCACTGACTAAAAATTAGTAATAACATTTTAGAAATGCCCAGAATTTTAACTTTGCAATTGCAGTTGGTATAATTTTTTTTTAAACGGCCGTTAAGGCTTCATGTTTCGTCTGCAATTCACTGCAAATAGTTACGCAACTACGCACATTTCAGTGTTTTTGGCAGCTGTACACTCAATCGGCACCGTTCGTGACTAGCTTCACTGCGGAATTATCATTAATTAACATCGCCATATCACATCATCAACTTATATTGTGCCCTAAAACCCTAACAGCCGAAATAATCTAAATGTACACACGATTTCTATCATTGAAAATTGAGCGCAGTGGCCATGTTTGTGTTTGCTGCTTCGCGTAAATCCTGCGCGGTGGCGCAACCGCGCGGAGTGGGGCCGATACGTCTAGCTATGAGTAAAAAACCAACAGGACTCGGTTCCACAGTTCTCGGTCAAGGTTGATGTGAAGAGTTAAAATCAGTTAATTTCAACCGTTATAACTTCATAATCCAGAACCAAGAATTTGAGAACCTAGTTTTTTTGTGTTGATATTTCTAGGCTCTGTTTGATTATGCTCTTCCCAAAGGGGAATTATCTATTTTCTCTTTCCATTGCAATGTTTGGAAGTTTCTGCCTTTCTGCTCAAACATTTTTCCATCACATTGACAGCAGAAATCTTCTACTATTAAGCAGAATATTCAATTTTCTTGAAGAGTAAGCTCTAAGTGAAAGGGCTCTAAATAGCATACTTGAAACTGAATCATTTTGATCTATAACCTTTTTGCTGATCAAATTGCACTCATATTTAAGTCTTGTGTGGTTAAAGTTGATAAGTATGTAATTGGATGATCGTATAATTGTTTTTCTAATAGATAGAAATATGTGTTACGTACATTGTGATTGCTCTAATTACTGACGTATATTTTTTTTGAATAGTTCAAACAACGATAAGTTGTGATGTCAAAGAAAATAAGTCACAATTATTAACAAAAGTTGAGAGAGGAGCGAGTAAAAAAATGTTTCAAAAGTTGAATTATCGGGAAGACGATATCAATGTTTATAACTTCACCAGCGCGCATTGTTGCGTTAACTTTATAAATGAGTGATATCATAAAAAAGTAAATTATCAGCTGAGTTCATCGATATTTTTACTTTGTTTCTATCTTAATACAATCCAGAGATATGAACGAGATAAAAAAATTAACCCGGGAAAAAATTCTACAATGCAGACCCAGCGGGTACCCAAAAAAATGGTGCCTGGAAACTGTAAAAAGGCTTATTGAGTTAAAATGTCGCTACAATCTCTTGAGTTGTTATCCACAATTTGATGAGTTTTTACAGGTTCAATCTAAGAAATAAAAGCCACTTGCCCATGGGGCAAGCATATCTGATATTTCGCCCTAAATTTGCCCTACACAACCAGTCCATATTGGTGACACAATCATCTGTTATACATAGCTGCCAACTGTTCATGATTTTCAGTATTTGTTACTACTTTATCCAGAGAAATACTGATTATATATGTTTGATGCGTACAGAAATAGGAAAAGTGTTATTAAGGGTCTTCCCGTTGATTACTGATTAATTTGAACATTTTCTGTCATATTTCAATTAAATGTTACTGAAAAAATTCATTACTTATAGCCCTTGGTTATATCGAGTTGGAAAAAGCTTTGAGACATAAAATTACACTAGCCCGGTGGACAAGTAAAAAGGTTTTGAGACATGAAATTATACTAGCCCGGTGGACAAGTAAAAAGGTTTTGAGGCATAAAATTACACTAGCCCTGTGGACAAGTAAAAAGGTTTTGAGGCATAGAATTAC